>NW_022196891.1:82849141-82878784 GCF_008632895.1 Mastomys coucha
ATCAGGCCCCCACCCTCTCCCTATCAGGCCCCCACCTTCTCCCCATCAGGCCCCCACGTGTGCAGAAGGGAGAACATTCAACAGTTTCATTCCTGAGTCCCATGTTCCTCGGGTCAGCGTGCTCAGAGAGTAAGCATGCAAGAACAGAGGATAATTGAATTACAGATTTCCATTGTGTTCAAGATGTTTAGCTCTCACACACATGTAGCAATTCTTGATTGCTTAAGAGGTCCCTGGCGTGTTTTTGGCAAGAGAATGCTTTTACATGTGCCTGGCTCTCTTCCAGGTGACATGTAAAGTTCTGGGATTGCTTAACTACTCCTCTCCCTATTTTCTTCCAATTCCTTAGAAAGAAAATTGAAAACAAGGATGAAGAAAGACAAGGGGGTGTTGACTCTGATGATTCAAATGATTCCTTTTAGCTAAATCCCATGATAAAGTTCAAGACCTAACAGATAAGATGCCCCTCAGTGGAATACTTGAAGAAAATAAGAAGCAACAGAAAGTCTCATTAAATGTCAGTCAGAAAAAATAAATACCAGCTCTTAGAGATGTGCATGTGTACTGTGTGTGTGTATGTGTGTGTGTGTGTGTGTATGTTGGAGTTCATCTTGTGAATGCAACAGTATTTTTAATGACTTTCAAATATGCTGAGGATGAGAAGCTAAGTAAAAAATAATGCTGAAAACTTTCCACACACTGGTTTTGAAGGTGGCTTCTAAGGAGCTAACTCAGGTCTTCATGCTGGCAAGGACAATTTTTTTTTTTAACGGCTGAAACATCTTCTTGGCCTTATTCCGATGAGTGCTTGAGGTTTCAAGACTAGGGAGACAAAGTTAGGCAGAATTCTGCGGCACACTAGCCGGCCAGCCTAGGTTCTATTGGTGAGTTCTAGACCAGCCAGAGATTTTTCACTCAACCCAACGAAGTAGACAGCGCTTGAAAACAACAGTCAAGGCTTAGCTCTGTGTTCGTGTGCCCATGTGCCAGAGAAACTCCACACACCAACGACTTAAAAGAGAGGCTCACAAAGTGTGAAAATAAAAAAAAAAGTATTGGAAGTTAATTCTTTTTATAGCTTGCCATTTTCAATTTAAGATGCTTAGTAGTAAATATGTAAGAGTCTGGAATCTAACATGGAGATCAGAAAGAGAGCAGGATCCTTTAAGATCTCAGAAGTCCCGAGTGTCTGCATCCTGGAAGAACCAAACTTATTCACCTCATTTTCTCCCATCTCCAAGGGACAGCATGCTCAGAGGGTAAGCTCACCGGGTGCATCAGCTTCTGTGTGTTGGGAAAGAGTGCGCATCATTCTCCCTTGGCTCAGAGACATGGCTTCCCCTGCTTTGCAAGAAAGAGTCATTTCTTTTGTCCCTTGCAAGAAAACCACACGACCTGTTTGTCAAAACTGTCAGTTAAAGAGAGGTGGGGACAATCATGGAATCTGGTAGGCGTTTAGAAGGGGCTATGGTACGTACAGTTGCTCAGGTGTAGAAAGACACCCGTCCCGTCCTCTCTCCCGACTTAGACTTGACAACCCTACCACCTGGCACATGCTCAGGGCTTAGTCTTAAAATGGAGCATGGTATTCTGAATCCGGACTGACTGCGGAGTATTTGACTGTGGGGCATAAAGTGAAGTCTAGAAAAATATGTGAAGAGGAAGGAGGGGATGAAGGAGAGGGATGCTCGATCGCCTTCCACTCTGTATAACCTGGGTGAATTGAGAGCTGTTGCCCGATAGCTAAGAAATTGATAGCTTGTTAGAAAAGCCTAGCATAGGACAGAGTTTTAATCGTGAATACCTTCAAGGTTGCACGGCCGTAAGAGGGTGGTGGAAAGGTGCACACAAGAGCTTTGGAGACCTGAAGATCATAAGAAAGAGATGAATTCAGAAAAGAAAAAGTGACAAAAAGTGGAAACAAAATCAGACGCAAGGAGGAGAGAAGCTTAAGTTGCCAGATGGACAAGAACCCCAGAGACCAGCTCTAGCTGCCTCCTCTCTCTCCCCACTCAAGTTCCTCTGAAACTGTTCCTTGTCCCATGCGCAGGACATGGCTTGCTTGTCTTTCCTGTGATATTAGTCATCCTCAGACCTAGGCTGAGCTGTGGACTGTATATACAAGTTTTCTGTGTTATCATCTCTCTCAGCACCATTCCGGGAGCAAAATGAATATCCTATAAAAACCCTTTCTCAAGAATGTCACCAGAGGAGGCTGAAGGATCAGGCTTTATAGCGAACAACTGCAGAGAGCAGTAGAGGATTCCTTTTGAAGAAAGCACTGCTTTCCTCACCAGAGGAGCTTTTCCCAAGATGGTTTATTCAGAGAGAGAGGGGAGGGCATGGGGAGGGGGAAGGGGAGAGGGATGGAAGGGAGAGGGAGAAGAGGAACATTTGATAAAGAGGGGGCGGATTTACCATCTCTATTCTCCCCAGGACTATTCCAAATTTATCTATGTGTCCAGAAGAACCATGGTCTAATGAGAGAAAGTGATTCCCCCAGCCTTATATTATTTTGCCACTCTACTTCCTTATGAGACAGGGTCTCACAAAGCCCAGGCCAGTTTTGAACTTGGTTGTGAAACTAAGGATGACCCTGAACTCCTGACCCATCTGCCTCTACCTCCCAAGTGCTAAGACCACAGGTATGTCCCACCACACTCAGTTTATATGGTGCTAGGGATTGTACCTAGGGCCGGCCAAGAACTCTTAACTAAGCTATATCCCCATAATACTATTGGCTCCTTGAACTCTGTGTACAAGATAATGATTTCCGGGAAACACAAAGCAAGTGTTGGCCACAGAAGCGACTGTTGCCAATGTGCATGGAGCCAGTTCTTCCTATACACTCGGGTTTTAAAAGCTGCATGATATCCGCTTGAACTTGGTGGACAAGGAAGCATAGATCAGTGTGATAAGGGTTTGAAAATCTCATCATCTGACTAGTGATGATAACCATGAAGCTTGGCACTCAGGACCCCGAAGCACCAACTCTGGATAAAAGAAAGAACAGTAGATGCCAACCCTCAACTGAATCTTTATATGAGACATTCTCTTCAGCCACCAAGAAGTTTATGGTGTAGCAAACTTTCCTGGTGGTAGGGCCAACAGACTGGAGGGCACCAAGGAGAGCTTTATGAGAGCCATGGAGAAAAATGGTGTTGGAATTTTTTGCTTGCTCCCCACCTCCCCTTTTTGTTGAGCTTAGCCAGCTCTGAAGTCTACCATAGAAAAGGCCTTGATTATCAAACGTAATATTCACATACGTTTTCTGCATTCAGCCTTGCACAGGGAAACATAGAGGGCTGCAGTGTTCCTTAATAAATTACCTCTCCATGTAGCAATTAACCCCCTTCTGTGAAGGCTCAGTATTTCCTTGGTCCCATGCCAGCGCTAACAGCTATGGCTTAGCATTCCTCTTAATGGGCAGCATTTACTGCTGAGAGCAGGGAAACATAAAATATTAACACTTAAGCATCTTTTACACTTCTTTGAAAGTTAGATTACGTTGAAAATATAACTGACTTTTCATTCTTAAAGCCGGTATTTACTTAGAATTCCACTGGACCTGTGAACATGTTTCAGTAAGTGGTTTCTGTAGATTTATTAACTGCCACACAGTCCTGATGGAATCCCCTGGCCACCAAATATTTAATATGTTTTATTCGTGCCTTATGAAAACCTTGTTTACCAATACACTGGCTTCTCCATAGTTTGGAGAAGATAAATGATTTAGAATATAACATGATGAGAGTCTCATACTTCTAATTCTGGGACATGTGCACAGGACACGGATATGGCACAGTTACACGTAGGTATCTTTGCCAAACTAAGTTAGTGTTTTCCTCACCAAAGGTTTTAGATCTTTTGGGGTGTGTGTATGTGCGTGCATGCACATGTATGTGTGCATGTGTGTATGCACACGTGCATGTGTGTGTGTGCGCGCATGTGTGTGTGTGTGTGTGTGTGTGTGTGTGTGTGTGCGCGCATGTGTGTGTTTATCCACCTATACGAGTATGTGCTGGGCAGAAGAGGGGTGACAGCTGTGCTTTCCTATCATTTTCTACCCATTCTTTTGAGGCAAGTTCTTGGCCTGAGCATGGAGATTATATTTTCCCTAGTAGACTAGAAGCTAACAAGCCCCAGCCATCTCTGCTTCTGCCTATGCCCTGCTTTGAGATGGGTTACAGGCAGGTGCTGGATGCCACTGCTGAGCCACACGTAGCCCTAAGCTGTCTACTTTTAAAGCTGCTTTTTGATTTGAAAATTGAGTGAGAGTAGTCACCTGAAAATGTTTATCATCTGTACGAACTTATTGTATATATATGTGTGTGTGTGTAATATATATATGTATATATATTATATATATAATACATACATAAACACACACACACACACACACACACACACACAAACACACACACATATCACCTCAAAGTCTCCAGAACAAAATTTTTATCAATTTAGATCTTAAATAGCAGGCTGGGCAAATCTTTGGCCATGGCTGAAGTTCACACTGTTTTACAAATAAAACAACCATGCATATTCATCTCTGTGCCACCAGTCACCGCTTTCACAGGACCAAGACAAAGTTGAGTAGCTCTCCTTGAGGCTCAGTGAATGTGCAAAGCTGAAAAAGTTTCTCCCTGCCGTTTGGCAGACACAGGTAGGCAGGTGGCAGAAGTTCTATGGCTGTCACATTATTACAGAGACAAACATTCATACTTAGCATTGGTGGCCGGCCCTGTTGATGCATCCATCCAGTTGAATGACAGCATCCAATGTGCACTTCAATGTTCCGTGTCACATGTATTTACATTCCTCGAAAAAATACGGCTTTGGGTGTCTTATAGCTCATGCTGCATGTGAGAGCTGCCTCTTACTGGCCGCTAGTCCGCGTTAGGCACCAACAGAAGAGGGTAGAAGCTTAGGGATACCTCTTGAGTTACCCAAGCCGTATTTTCTTCCTGTATGTGTCTTTAGTTGCCTCTCATTTGGGCCTAGGAGATGGCTCAGTCAGTGAAGTGATTGCTTTACAAACATGAGAACCTGAATGCATACTCTCCACAATCCATAGAGGGAGGGAAAAGGCCAGGCATATTGGCTTGTGCTTGGACACTTAGTCTCAGAGAGGCAGGGACCTCCAGTGGTCAGTGGCTGGCTAGCCTGGCCTACATGGCGAGTGAGCCATCCTGTTTCAGACATCACAGGTGGACAAGGTCTAAGGAGCAGAAGCTTGTGGTTGTCATTTGATTTCCATGTACACTCATACATATGTGAGTGTGTGTGTATACAGGTTCACATGTGTAACCCCGCTACACTACATCAGCATACACATGCATACTCACGTGTGTGTGTGTACATGTGCCCATGTGTACCCCATAGTACATGAGCATACACATGTATACTCAACAACATGTCTGTCCTGTGTTTAGGGATTGTGGACATAGTGTGTCCCATATACCCTATAAATAATTTGTGTTTTTCATGATGACTACAGCACACAGAAAAATAATTGTAATATCAGGAGCTGCTGCAATCCTTCACTTTGCATGTTCCACGAAGCCATCCATCTTACCCCTAAATAAGTGGCCTTGGCTGCTCCTCTGGCTCGAGATGAAGCTCAGCCGTTTGCTCCGAGCTGTAATGATAGCATGTGAAGCAAAGCAGAGCTCCGGCTTATTTATGTTTCTTAATTAGTCTCCCTCGTTGAGCCCCTCCGTCTCCAGGCACAATGAAAACGTTCTGTGTTTCTTCAATACGCCGAGCGACTCTCAATCACCAACCGCACCAGAACCCTGAACGGATGAAATGATCGAGAGAGGGAAATAAATCCCCGAGGTTCTCAACTGTGGCATGTAAACACGAGACATCAAGAACACCCACATTCATGTGAGCATGCAAAGCATGTGCATCAGGCCTCCTTCCAAAGTGCCTCACGGCTTCAACACCGTTCTTATCTGCCCAGAACATTTTGATGTTTATGCCACACTGGACAGTTTTCTCTCTATTATGTATGGTTACCATGGTATCTGAAGCTTTATTGTTAGAGAGCCAGTGATGGGAAGACTCACTTTGTACCCTATAAAGTAGGCCTCTATTTCTTTACTTTAGCAAACATTTCTTCAGGGAAAAAGAATGCCTCTCCCCACTGAAGATGGCACACTTTGGTTGTTCTCACTCGTTGATTGCACCATGCACCATATGAAAGTGTAGTTATTTTCATGTGAACCTGAGATATGTCCTCATTTGTCTCTGTGCTTCCCAAGAGGCCCACCATGGCAGATATACTTCTGTTAAGATGCAAGTTCTGTGATATCTTTGTTATGTCATCCAGAACTGACCGGTGTCATCTTTCTGAACATTTATTGTGGCAAATGCTGTAAGGTCACCACCCCACATCTATCCCCTCTCTCTTACCCTAGCTCCTCTTTAAAGACTGACTAAGTTACTATCTGTCATTTTTCCCTGCAGAAAGAAATCTAAACCTATATAGAAAGCACTTAATCGGCACATACAAAGTGCTCAGTAAACATTATCATTGTGTCTCATAATTTTATTACAGTATAAAATCATGATAAAAACTTGATTCAGGTGGGGCATGGAGCGATATACTCAAAATCCTAGCATTTAGGAGGCTGAGGCAGGAGGAGCACAAGATTGAAGTCAGCCTGGTCTAATTGGCAAGATTCTAATTGGCTGTCTAAGAAGTAAAACAACAAACAAACATAAAAACCGAACACCCCCAGATTGTAAGATGAAACAAACTTGGTTCACGGAAGCAATTCTATTTTACTTAGGTTCATTGTCATAAGCAATGACGATCGTTCAGATCTTTAGGTTATTGTCCCCTGCTTTGATTTGACAATAATAAATTCAGTCCTATCCACCATGTCTGTCAAATGGGACTGGAAAGGTAATTATACAATGCTAAAAAAGACATTCCTTTGCTGTCTATCTTGTTTGTATTATAATTCTAACATAACCCCGATCTCACAACCCAATTATTTCAACGCTAAAAGTTTGCTAGAATGGGGCTTATTGGAATTTATACTTCAGCTGCCAAAGTAAACCTTACTTGCCCCATCCACCCCAGGATGCTGCTCAACTTCCTCTCAATGATCAAGTTTTCCCTTTCCCCGTGTAGTTTTAGAATGAGAGAAAGACAGAACTCTCTGAGCTCTCCCAACCTCCTGTTAGGAGAGAGGTCCTATGCATGAAGATTGTCACCAAAGCAGGAGAAATCAATTGAAAGGAAAGGGCATGCATGAGAAAAGTCAAAATAAAAGCCACACCTCATCTGGAGGAAGAGCCCGGGGCACAGTCAAAAATAGTTGGAGACAGAAGCTTGGTGCCTGTGCCCATTCCAGCACTACCTGGCATTCTGACCAATGGAACATTCTGGAAGGAGGCTTAAGCAAATAAGTCTACTCAGAGGAGTGCTAGAGTTGTGTCATGCCATGGCTGTTTCAGTCTCTGAATGTGAACTGGTCATTATTTAAAGGGTGGAAGCAGAAGGAGCATTCTGAAGTCTATAACAGGCTTCTGTGGTGGCAGCCGGGAACCTAATGTTGCATACCACAAAATGACAGGGCTCCCCATCTCTTCTGACCAGTGCAAATTTCAGACCACTCTCCAGCTCCAGTTTATCATCTCGGGTTAGGTTTGGGGGAAGCAACTTGTTCTTGTTGCTTGCATCTTGGAGTAAACCAATGGCATTGGCCATTGCTATTGACGTAGTCCTTAAGGGACGGATGCATCGCTCCCTTCCAGGGAGGTTCGCATAAGTCATCGCTAACATTTCCTTTCCCTACATAAGGCAACTGCAGAGCATATGGGATTAATTATCTCAGCAAGATGAAAAAAAAAAAACTCGTGTCCTTGTTAAGGGGAAAAAAAGTATGTAAAACCCTTAAAGATGATCAACATTGCAGAGCTCAATCCTGTGCTGACTGGGATCTTTTGGATCATTTCTGACAGTAAAGAAAGTCACTTGAGTCTCATCTCCTGTGCAGGAAAGCCTTGTGAGGACAGATGTCTAGATACTTCACCAACCTCCCACCATACCACATCATAGCCCCTTGTGCCTGGGGTGCTACTCAAAAGCTTAACAAAGAAGGGGATGGTCATGCTACCTGCAGAGTCCATTACTATCCTGTTGGTTATTCTTTGATTTTAAATCTTTTATCTAGGTCTTGCTTCAAACCCCACTGTTCTGTATCTCTCCATTGCAGACATAGGGTGTTTAAAATAATAATGTGAGTCTGGAGTTTACTGGGTCCCACAGGAGGGTTTACACACTGGTGCGCATCTGTCCCTGATGCCATGTTCTTACATAGAGAGGCTCCATTCATTTTTCCTAAGAGCATTGTGTTTGGATCAGACATAAACTCTGTGTGATTAAGTGGCTTCTGTGTTGGGCCAGCCCTAGCTTGTTCAAGCCTTTTCTCTACCTGAACTTGACAGCTGAGTTCCAGACAACCTGATTCATCATCCTTTCCTCCAGCACACTGTGGGACTCCTCTTTGGAGATTTCTTGTTTCAAGTCTTGTTAGGAAATCCCTTGTCGTTGGCTTTCATGTTTGACATAATTTTAGTAGAAAGGCCATTTCCACACAGGTCTGTTGGAGGTCACTTTTCCTACCCCCCTCTTTCAGATTCTGTAGTCACCCCGTTAGGCTATTAATAGGTCACTCTTCACTTTCTGCTCTTCATTAGTCTGTTTGCAAGCCTACCTAACAATTCAACAGACGAGGATTGACTACCCTCCTCTCTATGTGCCAGTGACTATCCTAGGAACAATGACATCCTGAAGAAGACAGATATGAGCCATACATTCATGAATCGTCAGTGACTCTCTTCCATGAATTTGTCAACCCCTCAAATATAACATTCACCCTTCACTTTGCTTTTATGTTTAAAAGACCATTCTTTGGATAAGATAAATAATTAGTAAGTTATATGAAGTAAGCAAATTCAGGGTAGCTTCTAAGAATCAATTTCTCCACTCAAAGCCAATATCATGTAATAGTCCCCTTAGCATGCTGAAAGAAACTAACATATAGTATAATCCTTTTTAAATGTAATAGTTGTAGACTCTGGAGGGCTCAGCTCTAAATGGCACACTCTCTCCTCAAGGCTCGAGGATCATGGGAGAGAACAGAAAGACTATAAGAACCCAAGTTGGTGGACATCTGCAGCACAATATTATTATCCAGGCATGATAGAGCCACTACACACATGAACTCACAGCAGCTATGACTGCATGCCTAAGACCTACACAAGATCAAGCCGATCCAAACTCCAGCAGGCTCATTGCATCATCCTCCCTGTAGCTGAGGAGCTATTGCCAATGGATGGTTGCTGGGGTAGGGGAAGGCTGTGTTCTTTCAGGATCATGATCTACCCATTTTCAAGATGATGGTCCTACACCCATGAATATACACTTAGCACTAATAGTCTCAATACATTTAAGAGAGGAACACATGGTTGGGAAGGAATAATGGTGGGGGAGAAGGGGAAGAACTAAGGGGAGAGGATGAGGGTGGGTTTGCTCAAAACACATGATATGAAATTATTTTTTTTAATTTATTTATTTATTTACACTCCATATTTTATTCCCCCCCCCGTCCACCCTCTGACTGTTCCACATCCCATACCTTCTCCCCATCCCCCTATCTCCATGTGGATGCCTCTACCTGCCTCCCCACCTGACCTCTAAACTCCCTGGGGGGTCCAGTCTCTTGAGGGTTAGGTGCATCATCTCTGAATGAACACAGACCTGGAAGTCCTCTACTGTATGTGTGGTGGGGACCTCATATCAGCTGGTGTATGCTGCCTGGTTGGTGGCCCAGTGTTTGAGAGATCTTCGGGGGTCCAGATTAATTGAGACTGCTGGTTTTCCTTCAGGATCACCCTTCTCCTCAGCTTCTTTCAGCCCTCCCTAATTCAACAGGGGTCAGCTACTTCTGTCCATTGGTTGGGTGCAAATATCTGCATCTGACTCTTTCAGCTGCTTGTTGGATCATCTGGAGTGGGGTCATGCTCCCTTTTTGTGAGCACTCCATAGCCTCAGTAATAGTGTCAGGCCTTGGGGCCTCCTCTCAAGCAGGATCCCACTTTGGGCCTGTCCCTGGACCTTCTTTTCATCAGGCTCCTCTCCATTTCCATCCCTGTAATTCTTTCAGACAGGAGCAATTATGGGTCAGAATTGTGACTGTGAATGGTAACTCCATCCCTCACTTGATGTCCTGTCTTCCTGCTGGAGGTGGGCTCTATAAGTTCCCTCTCCCTACTGTCAGGCATTTCATCTAAGATCCCTCCCTTTGAGTCTTAAGAGCCCCTCACCTCCCAGGTCTCTGGTGTGTTCTGGAGGGTCCCCCCAACCAACTACCTCCCGAGTTTGCCTGTTTCCATTCTTTCTGCTGGCCCTCGGGGCTTCAGTCCTTTTTCCTCACCCAATACCAGATCAGGTTCTCCTCTCCTTCTTCTTCCCCCCTCACTGCCTACTTTTCCTCCCAGGTTCCTCCCTCGCTCCCCACTTGATATGAAATTCTTAATAAAAAATGAAATTTTAAAATTGAAACCAATCGTTATAAAAAGAATCACATGCTGACGGCAGACCCACATTAAGAATGAGTCTTCTGTGCCATCGTAAAGGAGGAAAAACACAATTATGCTTTTTAAGGTCCGTCCTTCGCTGCTGCACCTTACCTGACAAGAGTTATGACCACGGTGAGCAATGGGTGCTGAGTTTGGAAGGCGAAGGCTTTAAATTATTGAGGCTGGTGATGCCTGAGGGTTCTAGCATTCTTTAGGACATATACCTCATTTCAAAACTATTATCTCCATGCAGCGCCCTCAGGGAGAAAGGAGCATGCTTATATCCGACATTCTGGTCGTAATAATAAAAAGTAACTCAATGCCTTCAACAAAAAATGAAGTGGCCAGGCTGCTGGGCACTGAATAAAGAGGAGTGTTCAGATAGGTTATGACAACCTAGGCTCATTTGCATGTACAAAAGGGAAAAGATCATTAATGGAAGTCCAGACAGCACACTAGGGCAGACTCTGCAGACTACAGAAGTGAAGGAAATGAGATCCGAGGACCGTGTAGAAAACAACAAGTGTCTTAGTTGTAAATGGAGGATCAAAATAATTGGGGTTGAAGACTTAGGGCGCAGTAATGAGAGGGTAGCACTGAAAACATATCTTCTATTTAAAAAGCCTGCCATGCATTGGGAAATACTTTTGAGTTTCTGGTATTTATTAAGACTTTGAAGGGCAAATATTTTGTCAGGTGGTATGAAGCAGAGGGTGGATTAGAAAAAAACCGAAAGAGGTAATAATGTGTATGGGAGGCCGTAGAAAACTTTTATGATATGGGTCCATGGCAATATGAGAGAAAAATTAAAGTTAACAGGCAATTCAGACTTCTAGTCCTGACTGATTAACTAGTATTGGAAGAACTTGCCTGTGGTAAGTGTGTATCTGAGCCTGGCGTATGAAGCAGATGGTTTCAGAACTTGAATGAGAGCCAGTACCAGTTTTGTATTCCTGTGAGGAGGAAAACGAGTAAGGTGTGGTGTGATGGCTTGGGTTTTCATTCTCGGGGCATGTTTGAGAACCCCAACCCCTGCAGGGACAGCCATTCTGAACCATAGAGGGAACAGGGCTGTGGCGACCTGAGGAACTCAAGTGAGCAAGGCGGAGATGTAGAGAAGGAGGGGAGGAAAGGAGAGTTCACAACGCTCCATAATACAGGCTGTTGAGTAGAGATGGAGCTCCATGGAACCGGAGACAAAGGACTGCAGAAAGAACATGTACTTTGGGTCTAGTCTGTGCAACTCTTGGGGCATAAATGACACCAAGAGTTGATCTAATCCAGCACACTCACTAAGACACCTGCTGCCCTGAGTGGAATCCTCATTCAAGCTTGACCCGATTAAGCTTCTTACTAAGATTCCAATGACTCAAGCTAATTGATTTGAACTAATTTATTCGAACCACAATTAATTAAACTTTGGGTAAAACAATGATGACTATAACTACCTTCTTTAAAGGAAGGCATCAAGGTCAAGAAAGTAAGGGCTGGCGAGAGATTCCCAGTGGTTAGAGCCAGTCCTGCTTTTGTAGAGGACCCATGTTGGGTGGCTCAGAGTTGTCAGAAATCCAGCTTGAGGGGAGATGTTGTGCCTCTGGTAACCCCTGTGAGTACCCCTATGAAAACACACACCCCCACACAGGCACACACTCACAGACATATAACTATAAAACACATCTTTATAAAAATCAAGGGATTAATGTGATAAAATTATTCAAAGTCTTCTTGATATAAAAAGGAGCAGAAAACTCACCTACAATCAGGAGGGAAAAGATGATGGGAAGAAACAGTTGCAGAAATGACAGAAGTATTGGCATTAATGAACACTTAAAAATAAACATGAGAGAGAAAGGCAAGCTAAAACAAGATCAAATGGAATTTCTAGACACGAGAAACCCAAGCTGTGAGAGGAAAATTCCACTGGATGAGCTTCCAAGAACAGACATCTCAGGAGGAGAGATCAATGCGCTCGAGCACATGAAGTCATCCATGCGACGAGAAGCACAGAGAGAGGAGTGAAAGGAAACACAGATCCACACTAAACTCCTGCGATGATGGGAAAAACCCAACAAAATGTATAAGTTAACCAGTGTATGCATGGGGAGGAAGTACAAAGGGCCAGATAGGAGACAAGACGAAAGCGAAACACTCAGAGATGTTCCACTTTTGGCCTCAGAAGGCACTGCATGGACTGGTGCACAGAAAAAAAAACATGCACACATTTAAAAAAAAAAATGGAAAGAATTGTTCTCCACACAGTATACAAAATGTTAAAGAAGGTTCTGAAGCATGAAGGATACCAGTCAGAAACTAAACCCAAGTGATGGGATCCCATGCCATAAGAACGCAAAATATATAAGGCAGATTATAGAATGATCTCTCACAAGAATCTGTCAAGTGATCAGTGGCTATTGAAGAAGTGACTAACAATGCAGGATGGATTTGTAAGTTTTTTTCTCTTGTGTATGCATTGTGTGTGTGTCTCTCTCCGTGTGTACATGTTTGTGTGATGGTCCTGCACATGTGTGTGCATGCCTTTATCTTATTCATTTATTCAGGGTCTCTAAGTTCAACCCAGGGTTCACCATTTTGGTTGGCCTAGCTGACAGACAACTTGTTGCCGTGACTCCCTCTCTCTGCATCCGAATTGCAAGGATTAGGTAGAGAGGTCACCATACCCACCTGGCACCTATTTGGTTCCTGGGGATCTAAACTCCAGTATTGAGATTTGTGGGACAAATTACTTTAACCATGGAGGAATAAAAAAAATAAATGATCATATTGTTACAGAGAATGGGCTGATAGAAAAAATACTACTGTAAGCTTCAGCTAGTATTTGTGAAGTTGATACCACATTATTTGAAGTCGGGTTGTGATTGCTTGGACATGCTCATTTTGTATATTAGACATAAACTCCTGCTTTGAAACACCTGGCCCCAGTATGTATTCACTTGTCCAGAGGAGTTCCGAGACCAAAGAAAGAGAAAAGTCTGCGATTCCACGGGGTGCCGTTTATTAGAGACTTACCTACAGGAGTGTGACAGGGAGGCCGGAGGTCCTGAGGCTCTGGAGGCTTATAAAGTGATCAGGACAAAGACAGCTTCATCCAATCTGCAATGTAGCTGGTTGATCTCAAGGGAGTTCCAACGATGTCAGGCTACCAATGGAGCCAGGGTCGGGAGAGCGCTAATGGCCTTGGTATTTATGGGTGCTGAGGAATGTATGCACAACCCACCCAGGATTAGTCAGTGCCACGCTGACTGTAGTACGATCACACTCCAACCTTTCCTGATTCTAACTCTAGCTTCTCAATAGCCCAGTAAATCCCACAATAGTCAGACAAGGCATTCAGACAAATGAAATATATCTCGCTATATACACATACATACATACATGTATACACACACACACATATATGCACACACACATATATATATATATACATATGCATACATACATGTATGTACACACACAAATATTCATATCAGCTCAGGTTTGGGGGATGTTTTTGTCCTTGGGGAAACATATGTATTTTATATATAAAATAGTAATATTAAATAATTGTGACTGAATCCTTGCTCTGTGTATGTTCCGTGCAGTTCCGCTGATTTGGTATCAGTTAGCTGGCGTACATTACCTTTTTTTGTTTGTTTTGTTTTTTTGAGACAGGGTTTCTCTGTGTAGCTCTGGCTGTCCTGGAACTCACTCTGTAGACCAGGCTGGCCTCGAACTCAGAAATCCACTTGCCTTTGCCTCTGCCTCCCAAGTACTGGGATTAAAGGTGTGCGCCACCACTGCCTGACTTGTACATTGCCTTTCGATGGGCTTTAAAGCATCAGTCCCGTGTGGTTCCGCTGATTTGGTAGCAGTTAGCTGGCGTACATTACCTTTCGATGGGCTTTAAAGCTTCCTTTTGCTGATCGTCATGACATTTTTGAAAGTGACCATCCTTGGAAGAAACTGCGATTCATTGAAGACTCCTTCCCATCGTGTGGGGAGTTAGGATCTCTCACGTCCTCCAGCTGCCTCTCTAAAGCTGTGACGTGTCATGCTGCTCACAGTGTTGAAGTGTCCTGGTTTCTATTTTCCTCACTGACAGGTGATTGTCTGTACATGTTGGCTGCTGTGCCCCTTCCCCGCTTACAATGGGGAAATTTCACACAATCATTAGGGCAAGTTCATTCAGAAGTCTTTACATCACATCCCTTGATAACATCTATCCAAGAGTAATACATTTCTGCTTCTATGCCACCCTGAGACCTAGCCAATAGCTGGAAGGAAGGTAAAACCTTCTTTTCCATGCGTCTCGACAATCGCCACGAGAGCTCCTTACATCTCAAGGGTCAGCTCATGAAGCTCTACAAATACCTCTAAAAAACACGTCCATTGTCGTCAGCACTTTACTCTTGATCCTGAAGGTGGTTACGAATTTGTCAACGAGTAAGTGAAATAATTCTATGGCAGTGTCAAGCAGTAGACATAATATTTCCAAGCAGTTTCTCAGAGAGTATTCTGTTCATAAGATCTTTTATTAATATGGATAGCCTTCTACAGTTTTCCAAAGAATCTTGTATGTATATATATATATATATATATATATATATATATATATATATATATACTCACACACATACATATATACATTATATACTATATACTAATATATCTATATGCTATATATAGATATTGCAATATATATTACTACATATATTACATTTAAATTTATTTTGTGTAGTATGTGTGTGTCAGCATGTGCATTTATAGAACATATGTACAGGACAGATGACATATTGTGTGTGGGGGGGGGTCAGTTCTCTCCTTCCTCCATGTGAGCCCCAGGAATCGAAGTCAGAATGCTACTCTCACGAAATCTCAACAATATGGGCTGCCTGTAAAAGGGCTGCCTAACAACAGCACTAGCTGATATGCCTGTAAGAATGGAGGGAACAGCTGGGCGGTGGTGGCACACGCCTTTAATCCCAGCACTTGGGAGGCAGAGGCAGGTGGATTTCTGAGTTCGAGGCCAGCCTGGTCTACAGAGTGAGTTCCAAGACAGCCAGGGCTATCCGGAGGAACCTTGTCTTGAAAAAACAAGAGCAAACAAACAAACAAAAGAATGGAGGGAACTTCACAAAGTCCCACCCCCACAATGAAGAACTGTTGCGAGTTCACGGGTCTCTGAGACAGGGATAATCTGTGTTTTCTGTAGTGATGAGCTCCCTTCTCATGTAGTCAGACTTAACCCATGAGCACACGAGCAAGGCTAAACAGGCAGGAATTAGACGAAAATGATGGCAATGCAGTTTTTGTTCGAGATTCCTCTTCAATAAAAATCAAATAAAACATCTGTCAATGATTAGTCTCAATTTCACCAAAATTCTAACATTGGAAGGATGTAGCAGTACCAGTGAGATGGCTCCGTGGGTAAAGGCACCTCCCGGAAAGTCTGGGCACCTGAGTGTGGTTCCTGGCCAGGGGGCTAGGAGAGAGAACCAACCCTCGCAAGTTGCCCTTTGACCTTTACACATGTACTGTGGCCCTGATGTGCCTCACAGATGCACATACCACACAAAAGAAATAAAAGTGTAATAAGTTAAAAAAAAAAAAAACACCCTAGCATAAAAATAGATTTCCTGACATGGGCAGTGTTGCTGAAGCCTCTTGCCTTCAAGTTCCTGAAGAAAAAGAATTAACTGCTGGAGCCGCCTGGTCCCGTTGGTTACCAAGAGCAAACAGTACCGCGGTTGTACAGTGTGGTCAGCCACCCCACACTGGAAGAGTATCCTGCTAGTTGTGGGGTGAATTTTATTGCTGGCAGACTGGAGCGGTTTTCGTTATCTGTGGTACACACATGATAGTATACATGGAGTTATTTTATGCTTAATAATTTTAAAAGAAATCTAACTGTTGAAGTCATTGTCACACTTCACCAGTGCTTTTGAAAATGCTAATTTCTGTAGGGTTTTTGCGCTTGCTGAGGATCTTTTTTCTATGTGAGTCGTAAATCTTCGTCTTGTTGAGGATGCTTTCTTGTGGTTGTCCTCACAGTTTGCTGGCTGTGGCTCATTAAACGATGGGTTGTCAGCACCCTTTGCTGTCTCATCAGCTTGTTCTGAAACCATGGCGTGACTCCGTGGAAAACCAAAAACCTATTTTACTTGCGTCTGTTCCATTTCCCTTCTAGTGAATTCCTTTTGCAGCTACAAAGTTGAGCTTTTCTCCAATATTGCGTAGCTGGGAATAGTCTGCCACCATTTGTACCACTTGTTAAGTCTTTCCCCCTCCTGTTCCCTCCTTCTCTTCTTTCCCCTCCTCTTCCTTCTTTAAAAAGACTGTAAACATTCCAGGGAAATTTCCTTGGAAATTTGACATAACAGTAACAACTTTATGAGGATGTCTCTGTAAAATATTCCCTATTGTTGATGATCTCTCTCTCTATGCAAATCTATAGAACTCAGTGTTAAATATCAGATTTTTCTTTCATCTGGTTCCTTCGTGTTTGATGTTTTAAAAGGTGATCTAAAGACACGTGCCGAGTTATCAGAAGGACCAGAGGCTAGTGTCTGCACTGGAAACAAACTCGAGAACTCCAGCTTTTTTATTTTTGTGATAACCTTTCTCTCAAACATGGAGCCAAGTTTTGCAGTATGCCAAGATAACATTGTGTCTTAATTTATGCAGGGGAAATTGTCATGTAGCTAAAACCTATCAAACACAGCCTTTCATTTATATCTAAAGGCATTAGGACCAAGTTCAGCGATTAGCCATAATTTATTCTTATTATGATTATGTGTATTGTTCTTTTGATTTTTTTTTTAAAATCTCTTGTACATGGGATAGTTTCCTGTGGTGTAGACTCCATTGACCGTCACAAGCTGCCTAGCCTATCTGCCTCCTTTTGCTAAAGGTTAGAAGTTAAATGTCCTCTCCTGGCAATGCTGAGGCACTGTTCTATAGTACTGCCCTGCGACTTCACAGACAGCAGCAGGCAGCAGAGCGCTCTGAGCTGACCGAAGGCCTTCCAGCATTCCGTGCCTGTGCTTGCTTAGGCCAGGCCTTGTTCATAAATGCCAGGAAGAGGGAGGGAGAGAGAAGCCACGATCCAGCAGACGCAGTCCTTCCCACAGACAGATTTGGGCACATTTTTTTTTCTTTTTCATACTTAAAAAAACAGGTTTATTTGTCAAGCAATGGTCAGGAAGGGTCACTTTTTACTTATTTATAAAAGGGCACTATAAACATAAAGGATGTTCAGGACACTCAGGGAGGGCATTGTCGTGTCTGAAGAGGAAATAAAATGTTTTGCTCTGAAAATGGAGAAGCCTTTTCCTAAAATACTTTATTTCAGCATTATAGCCCTATGGTGAGGAAATGTGTGTCATGGCTCCCGTGTGACAGTTTGAAAGACCTGGTGGTCAAAGGCCTAAGGAAGTTGTGCTGCTCCATGTTTGCTATGGGCTCATGTGCTGCTCCATGTTTGCTATGGGCTCATAGCTTCGCTCGCTCCTCTCCACTGCCTTGTAGCTTGTGTCCAGGAGGAAGCTGAACAAAGTGTCCCTGGCTATTAGTAGCATCACAGTTAAAGGCAGGCAGAGATTGACACCATCCACTTGTGAATGGGTCTTGTAACCAATCTTTCCTGAGGACTGTGGCCATATTTTACTTCTTCTTACAACATTTACAGTGGTCCCTTGGTATTCTTAAGTTGGAGCCAGCTTTGAGAATCTCCGGGCTGAAGTCATGAGTCTGAAGCTCTGATCTGGGGTGCAGGTTGCTATGGGTGGGGGTGTCGTCTCTAAATACTATGACTACAGAACATTGGAGGAGGTGTGTGGGTCCCTCTCAGGAGAAGTGGTATCACCCCCCTCCCCTCCAAGGGCACTCAACTGAACATATCAAGGATATAAAATGCTTGTTGTTCTGAGTGGTTATTACCCCTGTAAAATTCATGTAACAATCCACAGGAAAAGTTTTACTTGGCTAGAAATTGTCCCAGCACCAAGTTCCACTCTGAACTTGCGAACGTTCTTAGCAGCTTGGCGATGTCTTCTGCGAGGAAGGCAGCGTCTTTGGATACTTATCAATTTCTTCCCCAAATGCTCTGGGTCAGTCAACGCCCAAAGCTGCTAGCCTCGGGCTTAGTTTTTTTCCTTCCATGGCTCTCTTGGACCAATCCTTCCTTTTGGCCATCTCGGATGGGTGTCTCTTTCTGGAAGAACCTGTGTACAACACTATGTAGCCAGGTCCACATGTATCCACCATGTGTCGTGTCTAGACTCATGTGAGTCCTCTTAACTAGAGACTTCTCTGGCTGGGGAGAAGTGGGTGGCTAGGGGACACGAGGGTACTCTTTCTCTGAATACCTTCGTCCCCTCTTTGAAACACCAAAGCAGCACTTCTGGACTAGGCGGGGGGGGGGGGGGGGGGGGGGGAGGAGGGGGCCATCGTGGTGGACTTAAGATCCATGTCCATTCTGGAACCAGACAGACTAGACCCAAACATGAGCCCTTCTGCTACTCATAGGAATGCTCCTCAATGAATCCCTATTACCTCATTCAGTGGGGACGTTACTCAAAATAGGGTGGTTTCTCTGCACCCTCGTGGAACTGTCTTAATCCAAATGTGTAGATATCCCAGACAGAGTTCAGTGTTGGATCCCTGGGTTTCAGTAGGGGTTCTTCCATACCAAAGGAGGCTAATATCTCAGGTGCTCTGAGACACGTTAGAGTGAAAAAGAACTTCCTTTCCAACCAACAGAGAAGGAATATCCTGATTTCATGAAATTTCCTGGAATGAAGTTCATTACTCGAATGCACTCCGGTTGTTCCAACAAGCAACAAAAGGCGGTGATAACTATGGAGCCCAGGTTAGAGAGTGGCGTTGATAGAATTTTGCTGGTTGTCCCTTAATGGGTTAAAGCCTACTGCTGCACCTAGATTTTGGAGGTAAGGGGCAGCTTGGGAGGAGGTAAATGATCTCTAATGAAGGCAAAGTTTGTCTCTGTCTCTTTGAAGTTCCCACTTAAGCACAAAGATCGGGTCGGCACTTCCAAGTCTAGGATGAGAAACCCATTGCAGTGAGCCTCCTTGTTAAAGTAAGCAGGGTGAGCTTGCTAGTTGTCTGGGCCTCAGATTTACCTGATGCTAAAAACAGGACAGCCGTCCCTTCTCCTGGGCGAGGGATGGTATTGAAGGGGGAATATTGTAGACTGTCTGCTGCCTACTCCCGCCCCATGCTTTTGTATATGTCTTTATGAGACAGAAGATTTTCTTTTCAGGAAAATATACTGAACTGAAAAGCCCTTTGTGTAGCCCATAACCTTGGGAGAAGGGTTTCAAATCTCCTTAGTCTGGGAGCTAAAGGTCGGCCGAGAGCTAACAAAGGCAACCATTTTGAAGCTTGATGAGCTGAGAGAAGGGAGACTATTAGAAGCTCTGGAAAAATCCCAGAAGGTAGATTTTCTCCCTTTTTAATAGAAATGTGTGAGCAGTCTGTAGGAACTGACTTGATCTATGTACTCCTGGTGGGCACTGGCCTTGAAGGCTGCTACTGTTGGCTGGGAAGTGCCCCCAGCACCCTCTCTTGGGATAGAGCCAATGCTCAGGCCTTAGGCTGGACAGTTTTATGCACCGTGCTCAAGTACTGCTAACCATCACCTAATTAAACACACTCGAATGTCAGCTCACAATGCAAACACTTCGTAATACTCCAGAGTGGGAGAAAAAAAATTTTTTTGCGTGTAATATCAACAACATATAAAGCTTTAAATATTTTATTAAAAATTCTACTTTCTGTCCTTTCCCAAGTTCTCCGAGAATTATTTTAAACGATGAAAGGAGATCATGAACTTCCCGTCTCACTTCCACTGGCTCCCTTTCCTTTGGATGCTGGTGAAATCCCCCACTCCTGGAACTAGGAAGAGCAGGGTCTTTGACTCCCAACTGGGGCCCTGGGACTAGAGTTGATTATTTTTACACAGGGACATTCAAACACCAGACATCATTTTTTTTTTCATCTCCTGGTAAAGATATCTGGACATTGAAGAAGTAGGCCTCAATTCTGCTCCAAGAATGCTTGCAAGTGCAAATTATGAAGTCCTGGAGAGAACTGGCTGCAACTTCGTTAATTCAGTCCCCTGGAGATTCATAGTAAGGTTCTCTGCCTAGCAGTAACTGCCACCCGGGAAGGTGGCACCCACATTGCTCCTCACCCTCATACTCCAGCAAGCACCCAGCAGCATAGGGTGTAGCTGCCACAGCCATGGCTCACATTAGGCAATACACCCCCCCATACACCCCCGTTAGACTGCAGATGTGTGAACTAGTTTAAAACTTTTATTGGGCTTTTTTATTAGACTCCGATGCAGTCCCAGCCTCTTTACACTCACCAGCTTTGCCAGTTGCTCACAAGTTCTAACAAATTAGGAATACCTAATGCCTAAGCTATTCTTACACTTTAGGGGCAAAAAAATCCCAAGCAACTCATCATCTTCGCTGCGAATCCAGTCTCCCTCTGAGAAGCTGTACTTACAGGCAGAAGGGCACATGAGCCAGGCTTTCATTATGGCTCCATAATAACAGTGCGCTTCAATTCCCTCAAGCACTGAACGGCAGGGTGCTCTCTCATTTTCTGCCTGGACGTTTAATGCCCTCTTTCCCTCCCATCTTTGATGCCCTTCCAACTTTACGTTTTCCCCTTCCTTCTAGTGACTATATCCCGTACGTTACCTTTTCATGTCTCTGAGGATCAGACTAGCATCTCCAGAGGCCCACACTGGCTTTGGCTCCTCCAGATCAGAGCTGTTGAAACGGGAGCTTCCTGCTGCCACTCATCCCGATGGAAGAGCAAGAGGAAAGAGGGTTTCTCTTTGACCTACATCAGCCTGGCCCTTGCCACGAAGGTTTGTTAATTGTGTGCCATCAAAACAAGCTTGCAAGACTTTCTATCTCCTTGGTATGAGAAAGACATCAATTCCTGTGTTTAGATCAACTTCCGTGAGGGTGGCATTCTTTTTTTTGTTTGTTTCTTTATTTATTTCACATCCTGATCCCAGTTTCCTCCTCTCCTCTCAGTCCACACTCACAAACCCCACCCCCATTACCTCCTCCTCTTCTCCTCAGAGAAATGGAGACAGCCCCTCCTTGGGTACTACCCTGCCCTAGGGCATCAAGTTGCTTCAGCTCCCACTGAGGCCTGATCAGGCAATCCAGCTAAGGGAAGGGGCCAATGGCAGGCAACAGAGTTTAACCCTAACCCACTGTGAGGTTCTTACATGCTAACAGCTGCCTGGAAACAGGAGTCTTCCAGGTCAATATAATGATAAGATAGAATAACCTTGCTAAAGAAGTGAGCAGGCTATTGAATTACTACAGTGCTCAATTCAAACTCATCAGAATGCATTTAATGCAGTTCACAAACATTTCAGAATATGAAAATTGCCTGTTCTGAGCACAACCCAACATTCCAAAGGATGAGGCCATTTCATACCACATAATGTCTCCCTCCTTCTCTTCCTTCCTTCTTTCCTTCCTCCCTTCTTCTTTCCTTTCCTCCCCCTCCCTTCCTTCCTCCTTCCTTCCATCCCTTCCTCCTCTTCTCTCTCCTTCCCTCCTTCCCTCCCTCCCTCCCTCCCCTCTCTCCCCATCCCTTCTTTCCTTCCTCCCTCACTTCCTTCCTTCCTTCCTTCCTTCCTTCCTTCCTTCCTTCCTTCCTTCCTTCCATCTTCTCGTTTTTGTTGAACTTCTGCCCACAGAAATAATTTCCTTGACTGATGCACTGGAAATGGAAAATGGTTTACTAATTCCCAGAAAAAATTACATAGAACTTTAATCATAGTAGATCTAGATTTTATCGCATCAAATCTTCATAGAATCGTTAAACGGTCTTAGGAATTAGAGGCCATGGATCCCAGTCTCTCACTCCCGAGGTCTTCCATGCTGCAACCTCCCGTGAGGAAAGGCCAGCTGCCTTCCAATCTAACCGCCCATGGGTGGGATCAGGAGCCAGATTGGTCAGGGTCATGGTGAGGGTCAGGGTCAGGGTTCTATTTGCTCTACTGGGAAGGCACGGCTGCTGATGGAAATGTGGTGGCACAACTATGTGTCCTTTAACACCCCCAGCCCCAGCTGCCAAGATGTGGTGATCTTGTCAGAGCGATAAGAATCTCAAATCTGTATCCAGGCTGGATGGCTCCTGCCTTCATTGGCAGGCAGATACACATGTTGGGGTTTGTTACTGTTTTGAGGTAGAGTTGCCGGTAGCCCAAGCTGCCTCTCTAGGCACATGTTTTTCCGCAACCAATTTTGATACGGGTTCAACCTCCTCTCTAGCCCACCACCAGAAGTAGTGGGAAAGAAAAGTTATTAGGAGACAGGGGAGGTGGGCATATTTAGAAATAGTTCATTGGTGCGATTCCAATCTTTGCCGGTGTGATTCCAATCTTTGCTGTTCTCGGTCCAGCCCACCAGCAAACACCAAGCACAAACCAACAGCTACAGTTCAGTCCGCTCAGCAGACACCACACATACACCATGTCTTGTGCATAGACAATTTTAGATTATACAAAGTTTGTTATCAAAGGAAAGAAAATTTTCCTGTGGCAAACTTTCTACAATTCCATCAGTGAGTCTCAAAGGTGTGAGGTCACCAGGTCTTACCTGTCATGCCTCTGTGGTAATATCTTTATTCTCGCTCTACCTTGGTTCCATTGCATCTGAGTATCTTCTTACCACAGTGAGAGATGTCTTCTCTGAGGCTGGCAGAAGTAACAAGATCAATATGGGAGAACAACTTAGGGAGTAAAAAACTGCGCAGGACTGTCCAGAGAAAGGAGGGACTGGGGGAAGATTGCACACTTAGAACAGGGGTAGATGGGAAGTGATGAGCCCAGACGGCAGAGTCTGAGATGACCAAGCGGGATGGATGGATCACACTAACCTCTTTCATAAGAATGTATTCTAAGAGCTCCAAGACCATGCCTCTCTGGCACCACCATCTCAAGTTAGGGGGAACCCTGAGTTGATCTAAGTCTTTGTCATCCTGGTCGCAGTGTCCCCAATAAGAGGATGAGCACACTGGGGCCCATTCCAGACAAAGTGGCTTCAGGGATGGGAAGCTCAGAAATCAGTGAATACTAACTCTCCTTCATCCATCCCCAGTCTCCCTCTCCCTCTCCTCATCCCCCTCCCTTCTCCCCTCTCCTTTTCCCCTCTCCCTTCCCTCCCCCTCTCCCTCCCTCTCCCTCTCTCCTCTCCCTCTCCTTTACCCTCCCCTTCTCCTCCTCTTCTTCCCTCCCTCTCCCTCCTTTTTTTCTTTTCAAATTAACTACCTTAAATCAAACAGTCAAATACCAGTGACAATCCTGGTCCCATGGTCTAGCTTTACCATATTGCCATCACTTCACAATATTACCTTTTACTCACTAAGCAGCTTATCGCACGATACCTACTGCTGCTGGTCCATGGTCACAACCAATTACAGCTGTCTCTGTAGGATTTATTTGTTCCAAATACTTCCTATGTCTGAAACAATGCAACACTTCACTTTTGATACACAGAATATTTTGCTAAGTGGTTTATATATTTTGTAACCTGTGTTTATTCCTTTTTAAGGTTGAATAATACTCCATGTTCTTATACTTTTGAATAACTCTGATAAAAGTTTATTTCATAGAAATTTTAAATATGACCTCTAACGTCCACATATGAATCTAGTCTTTTAAATGTCATCAGAGGAAACAAATGAAATTATATATAAGGAAATAGGCAAAAAATATTACAGTAGCATTTTACAAAGGAATTAAATACTTGGTAGTTCTCTATTGGTCATCACAACAAGAGATAAATTGATACTTCAGTGACAATGACTATGGGTACAAGTTCTACCAGGACTAAAACGTTTGGACAATATTTTAGTTTACACTATGTGGTGCTAATATATATATATATATATATATATATATATATATATATATATATAATAGGTTCTCAAGCTGAGGTCTTAAAGCCACTTATATTAAGAGTATATAGAGGAGAGGATATTACTCTTGAAGAGAGAGAGAGAGAGAGAGAGAGAGAGAGAGAGAGAGAGAGAGAGAGAGAGGAGAGAATGTGGAATGTGTGTATACATGTGTGTATGAACGTGTATGTATTTTATGTGTATGAATGTGTGTGTCTGTGTGTATGAACGCCTATGCAAGTGTACGCCTGTGTGTGATTACGTATATGCATGTGTGTAATAGAGGGTGTGAGTGTGCACACGAGTGTATTTGTTAGACATGTGTGCAGGTGCATGTAGCTTTACATGCACAGGTGGAAGTCAGAGCACGCCAGGTGTCCTGCAGGCTACAGTGAGCCTCCTGTTTCCGCCATACTTCTATCCTGGGCTTGTATACTCTCCTAGCTTTTGATGTGGGCTCTGGAGATTTGAACTCAGGTTCTCATGTGTGTGCAGCAAATATTCTAACCCACTAAGCTTCATCCCGCTCCTGAACACATTTTAAACACATGTAAGTGAAATGGTTGCGAAAAGCCGAATCCTGAAGAGCTGGAGAGATGGCTCAATAGTTAAAAGTTTGGACTACTCTTGCAGAGGACCTGAGTTCGGTTCCTAGCACCTCTGTCAGGTAGCTTTCTACCACAGGTAGCCCCCAGTCTAGGGATGCAGTGCCCTCTTCTGGCCTCCATGGGCATCTGAACTCACATTTACATCTCCATGATTGAAAGCAATAAAAAAATAAATCTCAGAGAACTAAACCTCCATTTCTTGCTGCTTCAACAAGCCAGACATTCCAGATTTTGTACTGTGAGCATTTCTCTGTATCCAAGCAACTTTTACCATAGCTGCTTCATGACTGTCATCACGGAAGGACAGAATGGACTGTTTAAGGTTCGGAGACAAAGAGGAAGAACACCCTTTCTTGTTTAGCTCTGGTTTTATCGTCTTGGATTGTTGATTCCTAGCAGTTCCTGTGTTTTGAATGTGGATGCTTCAAATTTAATCATTCCATTAGCCACAGTTTGGATTGTTAGATTTGGCTTTTAATGAAATTTGTGCAAATAACCATTTATTTTGCTTCCTCAAAAACAAAACAAAATAAACAAAGCTAATGAGAGGTGGTATTGAGTACCTCAGTGCAGGCTGAGGTAAGATGTGATGCTCGCCTGCAGCTTCATGGTACCCCATGGGAGAAACCAAAGGAAGGAAGCCCCATGAGCTATCCCACCCAAGGTGGGCCAATGAAGTCCTTAATGGATGAGGCACTAACATGTTCCCACCATATCTTGGCCCAAATTATCCCATCTGTGTCTCCCTGCCCAAGCTAAAAGATCTAGCGGTCCTCTATCCGTGGGTCTTCTATCTGGTCAGAAACCTTCTGTCCAAATTCTAGAAGACTTTCAGAGCCTTGACGGGTTTGAGCCATATGGACCACTTTTAGATTGACTTGTTCATCTGATTGTCTTCCATCATAGTTTCACAGTGTCGTGGTCTGAATGCAAAGTGCCCCTCACAGTCTTATGTATGTGAACCCTGCAATGGTCCTCCTTAGGTGGTGCTGATAGGGAAGCTTATGGAGCCCTCAGGAGGCAAGCATCACTAAAGGCAGTATGTCACTGATGGAAGGCTAAGCTTCCTCTGGACCCACTTCCTCTGGTCTCTCTGTACAGTGTTTTCTGTGTGTAGATGAGATGTGATCCTCTACTCTCACTGTCCCATGCTCATTTCTTACCCATGTGAGAGACTGTACTCTCTCTGGAGCTATAAACCAAAATAAATTCTTCATAAGCTGCTTTTGGCCCAGGTGTTTTATCACAGCAATAGACAAGCCATTAATTAGCACACGTACACTGAATGTCACATATTTTCATGTAATCAGGGCTTCTTCCCTTTGTCCAGATCTTAGAGTCTGGCTCTGAGTGCTCATAATAGAAATGATATAGCAACTTCCCTGCAATTGAGAGTCTCAGTGAAAGCCCCGAGGCTGAGAGCAATGTGATATAAGAACATGTTTTCAAAATGCAACCTTCTAGTACTCACCATGGATAAGACAGCTAACCTCAACACCACATCTCATGAAGCCATCCCAGGCTAGATAATATGAGAGACTTATGCCTTAGGGATACCATCAGTGGGAGCTCAAAGACACAACTACTACTGCTGCTCCTCCCACCACATCGAGGGTCTTCAGAGTGGCCTGCAGAACCAATGGTCATATTATGGACAAGATTTTAGTTTAGAGAATTTTACATTAGGATACCTGTGACAAAGGGTACATGGTATGCATCCTTTCAAGATTGGGAATTTTTGAGAAAAGAAAGCTGATTCAATTTGCCTATGCCAGGAGAACTTTAGAGGCAGATGACTGGCTGGGGTTGCCTGTGATAACAAAGGGGGAGAGGGCAGACACATACCAACATAGCAGGCACAGACACACATGCTACAACATTTTCTCTGTCCAATCACATTAGGGCAGTGACAGGCCTGTGATTGGATAGGATTAGAGAGGGGGAGCTAGAGTTGGAGGAGGAAAAAGGTCAGAGGAGCAGGAGGAGGGGTCGTCAGATCATGGAGGCAGACGATGAGGATGAACCAGACCCTATAAGGTTATACAATGAAACAAAGGTTTCTGCAAAATAGATTAATTAGGTTAGAATATTGCCTTTATTATTTGGTTCAGAGAGTATTGTATTGGCATCTTGTAAATTGTGATTTTATTATTATATAAATCTGATTGGATATTAAGGCCTTAAGAGTCATGCTTTACTTACGGGGTCTTAGGCGCTATTTAGATGAATGATTGTGGGGGTGTGTAAAGAGTTGCATGCGAGCAAGATATAGCTTGCTGGGAGAAAATAACAAAAACTCGACAGAACTTAGTATTGAGGCGGAACGGTATCGGCATAAGAACGTGGCCTGGTGGGAAATTACGTTTGCGGGGTGGATTCATTTTTTTATTTTAAAATTCTTGCAACACACACATGTCAAAGTTAATCTACATTGTTAACATTTTCCACAGCCTTATAAAAATTAGTTCTAGACTGATGTTAGGTCAACTTGGGCACTATTCTCATTTGGGCATGAGTAACTCTTTGATGTAAGAGGTTGTCCTGTGACTTAGATAATATTTGGCAATACCTATAATCTTTACCCACTAGCATCCTATGTCAGCAGTGGAACAGCCAAATAAGTTTCTAGACAGTGTCACATGCTGGGTACATAACAGGCAAATTATAATAGATTAATAACAGAGGGTTCAGACCATCAGCAAAGCAAAGCAAGCTGTAAACCGTAGTGTTTGTACACTTTCATGGTGTACACATTCCCTAGCAGATTTCAAAATGATAGTGTGATGTGAGCACAGGGAAAACTGGGAGGAAAGACAGAGTATGTCCATGAAGCTACCATTAAACACAGAGAGTCTGTGATACTCCCACAATGCACAACATCCCAGGGGCTCTCATTATTCATAGTGTTCCTTGATTCTTTCATTATACTAAGTGTCTGTGATGCCATTTTTTCAGGTACGTCACAGCAAGAGTGCAGGTTGCAGTCAAATAATGAGGCCTTGGTAAGCTTTGAAGGGGCATTATCAGGGCACTAGAGATGGCTCTACTGGTAAGAGCACTGGGTGCTCTTCTGAGAGCACTTGGGTTTGATTTCTAGCACCCACAGAACAGCTCTCAATTATTCAAGTTCCAAGGGACACGATGATGTTCTCTCTGGCCTCTGCTGGCACCAGGCACTTACATACACACAGGCAACACACCCATACACACAAAATCATTTTTAAAAGGGACACACATTGTTATTATGTTGAATACAGTGTATTTGTTTGAATGTTTAGGAACTCTATTGTTCAGTAGTGACTATGTTTGACAACTAACATATGTAGTTTCTGAAATTCGACCCGTCTTTCATGTGTCAAGGTGAGTTGTTGGCCACATGCTAGGTTACAGCAAAGCAAGTTAAGAAAGTAGAGTGGAAAGGGATTCTCCCTGAAGCTTAAAGTTTTAATACCGAACGGACCCTGATTATTGAGCATATAGTTATAATTGCCAAGTGTGACCTAGCAATCCACAATTGCTGCTGTAGCATGGTTTGGAAGTCTCCACTCCTTCAGTTGTTCCTATCTCCAACAGCTGACTCTGGGTGTTCTGTGTTCTTAGCCACACTCCACTGACTGGGGACCACCATTTTCTATGGTGCAGTGTGGCTCTGGGTGTCCTTGACTATCGTCCTTGATGTTCTGCCTGGATCCTCCACAGCATCTCTCTGATCAGTCAAGGTCACAGCTTAAGGAGTCTAAGCCACAGTTTAAGCCTTGTATTTCTCCTCGGTACATGTCTTTACAATATCCTTTAAGAAAACCATGTTCTCCAAAACTCCTTGATGTTTTTGCCTGTGTTTTTTTTTTTTCCATGTGAGGAAAAATAAATGTCATCTCACCATTTGGATGATACAAGAAGAGTCTCAGAGTCCTTGTGCCTCTCTTCTGTTCATCTTCCTACTGCAGTCTGGAGGATCTGAAATTCATATAAGAATTAATCAGGGCTGAGGACACAGCTCTGTTGGTAGAGAGCGTGCCTACTTTGTGGGAAGTCTGGACTGATCACCATCACCACAAGAACCTGGCAGGGTGGCATATATAGCTGTAATCTAGAACTTGGGAAGTGGGGCAGGGCAAAGAGAGCTTCGAGTTGGAGGTCATCTCCAGCCACACAGCTAGGGATCTATGAGAATCTGCCCTAAGAAAAAAGAATGTTTCAAATATGATTTCAAAATCGTAACAATCGATTTTAAGTAACATTAGCAATAAGTACGTCAACATGATCCATAGGTATGGTGTATATAAATATGTATGTGTATGTAAATATGTATGTGTGTGTGCGTGTGTAAGGTTCTGTATGCTGTATGTATCCTTCTGTGTCTTCAGTTTTATACAATAGACACACATATGCATGTGCACACACCCACAGATTTTGACTAATAGCTTCTGCTAAGACCCTCTCTGTATAACACTGAAGGAAATGCATGACAGTCTGA
>NW_022196891.1:82878794-82881732 GCF_008632895.1 Mastomys coucha
TGCCCGGCTTCTGCAACTCTTTTTTTTTTTGTCTCTACTGAGATATTACTGGTCCATTTTGATAATTATCTTATAGAAGTCCTGCTGCTGATCATCACATTGAAAGCAGCATATTCTTTTATGACTGCATGGGTCACCTTCTCCAAATGAACCTGTTCATAGAGAAATTTTCAGACACAGGTACAAGAAAGGCAACCTCCAGGGAAGAAGATTGGCCAGTCACTCTAGAGCAGCATTTCTCAACCTGTGGGTCGTGACCCCTTTGGGGGGAACCTTTCACATGAGTCACCTAAGACCACTGGAAAACATTAATATTTACATTAAGGTTTATAACAGTAGCAACATTGCAGTTATGAAGAAGCAACTAAAGTAATTTTGGACCTGAACACATACTCAACACATACTCTCACAGAAAGCCCAAATAACGTAAAAAAAAAAAAAAATCAAATTCTGCTTAAGCATAGTGAAAATGAGTTCAGAAAACCAGCTCATTCTTTGTGGAAAAAAATTGAAGCAGTAGAAATTGCACTCAATTTTCCCAACCTCAGAAATAATGAAAGAAAAACAGAGCAACTAATGCTAGGTTTATTTGGATAGGTGAGACCAGGGATCACATGTCAGCCCTCAGAAGTTATCATGCAGGCTAGTGGGCTCATTTCAACATTGGATCTTATTCTTCTAGCATGCTTTAGAAAGAAGTAGCGATGCCTGAGCTCTCCACACCTTCCTTTGAAACAGGAAGTTCCCCGTTAGCTGGTGAAGCCAAGAGCCACTTGCTACCACCATTAATGTCTGTTTTGAGGTTTTCCATGCAGATAAGCAAACTGTCAAATAAAGAGGTGATTAGAAACTAATTAGAAATCTTGGGCATTAAAAAATATATGGGTTTTTTTTTTCAATCTTCATTTAAACCCAACTGTAAAGACCAAACCGACATTTTGGAAAACATTGAAATCCTTTGAGAGGAATAAAGTTGTAAAGTGGTCTCGGGTGCATAAATATAATGTTAAAAAAAAAATCCTCTCTGAAATAATATTAGTTTTCAACGTCAATCTTTCTTTAACAGCAGCTTCTTTTTTGACTTTTTTATTGAAAAATTCTACAGACAGTAGCTTATTTTTCCACCAACCTCAGCACCTGAGATTTTTGGCCAATGGATATAAGGCCAATAAAGTTGCCTATAAAAGGTAACTTTATGCCATAAGTTGCACAATGTTTATAGAATGTGTTTCAACATTTGCTACTCCCCCCACCCCAAAGCAAACATCTCTGTCTACATCCAGCCTATTGCTGTGGAAAACAAAAATCATCATGCTTAACAACAATGGTAATGCTCACCCGGGACTGATACTGCTATTTTGTATCTTTCCAATGATTACGGTGCAAGGAGAGCTCACACCTCACTTAGCACAGAGCTTCTCTGGGCGACACCCAGAGGGAGTTGAGGCTTGCTTTCACAGGTTTTGTCTGTGGGGTTTCCAGACACTGTGATGACGATGTATTCTAGTCCCTCTGCACAGGGAGATAACCAGGAGAGCCAAGGTGGTTACTGGGCTGGAGTAGTCCCAGCCTTGTGTGTGCAGCCCCTGGGTGGCTCGTCTTCAGTATCCTTAGCAACACTCCTTTCTCTCTTCTACTTCGGTGTTCAGTATCCCAGTTTTAGTTTTCCACCATCATTTTATGTGGTGCTGTGATTTTTTCCCACTTAGGACCTCCAATCTGAAACATTTTCCTCTGAGATGCTATTTCACCCACACTCGTTATTACATCGCTTATTTCTTTCCTCAAAGAAGACTGTGAAATTCATGATGGGGAAGATGTTTGTCCCATCCTACTGTATTTTCATGGCCTGTGGAGTACTAGCTATAGAGAGAGAATCAGATAGATATTCCTGTGTAAAGGAATTAACAAAGACACATCATTTTATGCATGCATGTTTATTAATTAATTACTTCTCTTTTAATTAAATATTTTATTTAATACTTACACATATATAACGTGTTTGGATTCCGTCTACACTCAATTTGTTTCCTTTCCTAATTACCCTTTGTCTCCCATCTTTAAATGCATGCTCATGTTCTCTATGTTTTCTCTCCTCTCTCTCTCTCTCCCTCTCTCTCTTTCTCTCCCTCTCTCTTTCTCTCTGTGTGTGTGTGCATGTGTGTATATGAGTGTGTGTCTGTCTCTGCTTCTCCCTCCCTCCTCGTCTTTCTTTCCCCTTCTCTATCTCTCAGTATACACTGAGTCTTTTTATTTATGAAAAAGAAATTTTAGCATTTCATTATAGCCATAGACCCCTCCTATAACTACGACTTAGGCTGTGTATATTATGAACATTGAGAGAAAACTCCAGAAGGGAACAAGTGCACAAACCGAGGCCAGTTTTTTAAATACCATGCTATTTTTCTTCTTGATAAAGAAAACTATGACAAACCTGAGGATGTAAGGATTGGCTCATCTGATTCAAGGAACTGGGTTGGAAGGCTTTTTAAAGAGTGACTCTGACTGGTGTGAAGTACAATCATCAGGGAAATGCAAATCAAAACAACCCTGAGATTCCACTTCACACCAGTCAGAATGGCTAAGATCAAAAACTCAGGTGACAGCAGATGCTGGAGATGTTGTGGAGAAAGAGGAACATTACTTCATTGCTGGTGGGATTGCAAGCTGGCACAACCACTCTGGAAATCAGTATGGTGGTTCCTCAGGAAATTGGACATAGTATTACCAGAGGACCCAGCTATACCACTCCTGGGCATATACCCAGAAGATGCTCCAACATGTAATAAGGACACATCCTCCACTATGTTCATAGCAGCCTTATTTATAATAGTCAGAAGCTGGAAACAAACTAGATATCCCTCAACAGAGAAATGGATACAGAAAATGTGGTACACTTATTCAGCAATTAAAAACAATGAATTTATGAAATTCTTAG
>NW_022196891.1:82881742-82924272 GCF_008632895.1 Mastomys coucha
TGAATACTTCAATCCTTCTTAGAAGGGGGAAGAAAATACCCATGGAAGGAGTTACAGAGACAAACTATGGAGCAGAGACTAAAGGAAGGATAATCCAGAGACTGCTCCACCTGGGAATCCTTCCCATATACAATCACCAAACCCAGACACTATTGTGGATGCCAGCAAGTGCTGGCTGACAGGAGCCTGATATAGCTATCTCCTGAGAGGCTCTGACAGTACCTGACTAATACAGAAGTAGAGGCTCACAGCCATCCATTGGACTGAGCATAGGGTCCCCAATGAAGGAGCTAGAGAAAGGACCCAAGGAACTGAAGGAGTTTACAGCCCTTTAGGAGGAACAACAGTATGAACTAACTAGTACCCTCAGAGCCCCCAGGGACTAAACCACCAACCAAAGAGTACACATGGTGGGACTCATGGCTCCAGCAGCATATGTAGCAGAGGATGGCCTAGTCGGTCATCAATGGGAGGAGAGGCCCTTGGTCCAGTGAAGGTTCTATGCCCCAGTGTAGGGGAACGCCAGGGCCAGGAAGCTGGAGAGGATGGGTTGGTGAGCAGGGGGAGGGGGGAGGGAACAGGGTTTTGTTTTTCTTTTCTTTTTTCTTTTTTCTTAGAGGGGAAACTGGGAAAGAGGATATCATTCGAAATGTAAATAAAGAAAATATCTAATAAAAAGTAAAATAAGAATAAATAAATAAATGTGAATATGCATGGGAGGGAAAAAAAGAGTGACTCACTGGAGGTGTGACCTGTAAGTTATCAACGTATCACTCGGTAAGATGTTTAAGCCTCGACACTTCTCTTTTATAACTTTGGATTGTCTTTTGGGCCCTGGCTTCCTTCTTCTGCAGTGGGAATTAGGTAGGAAGCTCAGTGGCTTGCCATAGCTGACCGGTAACTGGTCAGTGACTTGGAGGGGGAAATGCGATTCCAGCCGAGAGCGGAGAGCCATGGAGCTCGGACTTTTCCTTCTCGTTCCATCGTCTAGTCTTGGTTTTGTTTTGCTTTGTTTTCTAACAATTTGATTTTCCTATTTGAGTCTGAGGGAGCGAGTTAAGCTTTTTCTACTTTCTTTTCCTTTGCATTCCTGCCACCCATCAAACTCAGGGCCTCACCCAAGTCTGGCCAACTGCTGCCAGAGACACAGCATTTCATGCTCCCACTGTGTCTGACAGTGCCTTTCCCTTTATAAGTAGTGACAGTGTAACACAAGAGCACAGGCTTTCTCTCACCACTTCCCATCCCTCCTGTTCCAAGGCTGGCTTTGTGCACACAGTAGGGGCACAATGAACACTACGAGTGAAACAGTAGCTCGTCCTGAGGGTAAGAAGCCAGGGGTCGTGCTACCTCCTGCTTTCTGTGGTAGCTTTCTTTGTGCTAGTTTGACAGATAAAGGAGATTATTTTCTGGGCATGCAAGTTCAGCTTGCCGTAGCCAAACATAGAAAGCTGTCATGTGAATATTTTTGAACCTCAAAAACAATTTTGGTTTAACTTTGGGCGGGTTTGACGGCTCTTGTTTCTCCCACACCAGTCCACCCCTCTCTTATTAGGACATATAATTCCAACTGTGCTGACTATCTTAAAATTCGTGAACAGAGTGTCCTCTGGACAGTGTTCGGTACACATGGCGCTTCTTTAAGAAGCTTGCTTGTAGCTTATAATTAAATTAAAGGATCAGCAGCTGCTGAAACCGAGGATTGCCTAGAGCGCATGTTTATGAGCTTCTCAGGCAGGAGGCAGTCATGTCAGAGCTGCTATTGCCGTGAGGATAGCTGTTCCCAGCAGCCCTTCGCACGAATCCCTCGCTTAGCATCGTCATCTGGGTCATGCCACTTGACTTCAGCCCATTGTTTCCTCTTGGAACTGGCAAAAACAACCACGCAGAGGAAAACACTTCACAAGAAAAGTCTCACAGATTTTTTGATCTATAAGCCGTAGATGAGTTGGACCCATAGCACATGCAGAGTGCTGCCTCTGGTGTGGGTGTCCAGGGAAGGTGTCAACCAGAGGGATCTCACGGACATGCAAACTGTGTCCTTCTTTTGTCCATTTACTCAATAGAAGATCTGAGATGATTTTAATATCTGTCTTTATTATTATTTGCTACCTATATAATAATGGACTTCATTATGTCATTTTCATACATACTTACAATAAATACTGATCATATTTACCCATCACCCTTTCTTGTCTTTCTTCTCTTCCCCAGCTAGACCTTCTTCTCCATACATGTCTAATTGTGTATGTGTGTGTGTGCGCGTAGGCGCCCATGAGTTTAGTTAGGGTTGTTTCAGGAGCATGGACAATGCCTTGTTAATGGGGCATAGGCTACTTGCCTGTGGTAAGCAGGGGATTAACTGAGCCTTCATGCCATGGGAATCCTCTTAGTCCAGATTAACCTGGAACAGTTTCCATGGGAATCTTCTTAGTCTGGGTTAACCTGGAATAGTTGTTCACCTCAGAACCGGATGCTTTTTTAATCCTGTTGTCGAAGAGGATTCTACTCTGGGATCAGTCCAGAGTCTCTAGATCTAGGTGGTGAACCACAGTACTCAGTCAGACACCAGTGACAAGTGTCAGGAAATTCATGCTACAAAGTAGTCACAGACCCCAAAGGCAGTCTGTCTCTTGCTTCAGAGATTATAAACTGGTGTGTCCATGGATAGCTGTGTCAATAGGTGTATCGCACATGGGTTCCAGGTATGCTACGATGCTGACTCTCTGAGACCCTGTGAGGTAGGAGCAGGTTCTATGCTACCAGCCCCCAGTCGTCATTCTCTTCTGGCCATGAACTATCTTAGCTATCACTTTAAGAGAGCAAGTTCTCAAAATATTATTTTTCATATGGTCCAGTGTAAATTAAAAAATGTCTGTCGGAACCCACCACCCAAATTTTATGAATGAAACATTCAGTCATTTCTATTAGATACAAGGTTGTATAAAGCTGAGTAGGGCCGTGTTCAGTTTGTTTTGTGGTTGTGTGTGTGACTTAAGTCTCTGCCAGGGAAAGCCAGTAAATCACCCAGGGAGCGGCTGATAACAGCTCCCAAGCAAGGTGGATGCACTGAAGGAACACTTCTACGAAATGAGTTAAAAGCGGATGCTAGGATACTATCAAAAGCGACCTAGGCTACTTCCTTTCTATGTGTTCAGTGATCTCAAGCCAGTGTTACGCCGGAGTCAGCTTGTCTTGAGTTTCAGTTCTGTGTTTGATTTGTATATTTAGACAAATTATACAAATCAAAAACCAGGGTCTCCAGAAATGCGAAGACAACTAAGAACCCTTCAGCGGAGGCGCAGAGGGTACCATGGGAGAGAAGGCAGGGATGGGAAGGCTGTAAGCGCCAGAGGACCAGGGAATCTGCCATGATTGTCTCCTAGGAATGACAGGGAGGCGTCAGCATGAAAGCTCAACATGGCTGCGTAAATGAGACCGGAGCAAGGGTGACAGTGGCAGACAAGGCAATGTGCACAGAAGAGATCTCAGAGGACCCAACCAAAAGCCAAGAGCAGGAGAAATAGGTTTCTCTAGGGTGGAGCCCCCGATTGGTCAACCGTGAAATCATATATATATATATACATATATATATATATATATATATATATATATATACACACACGTGTGTGTGTGTGTAACACAAAACAGACTGGACAGGTTGTATTTATATATTTAGGCATACACAATAACAAAAGCAATAACAGTTAAAAGAAAATGAGCCCATATTTGAGTAGAAAGTTTGTGTGCATGTGTGTGTGTATTTGTGTGTGTGTGTGTATGTATGCACACGCATGCATGCACACAGGAAAGTGTTCATACATGGGAGAGGTTAGAGGAAGAGGGTAAATGATGTAATTATATTTTAATTTAAAATTAAAAGGTAATGTTTTAAGACAAATAAACATGCACACTTCAATGTAATTATCACCCCAGAATGACTTGTTGAAGTTTAAAATAATAATGGATCCAGAGCAAAAGACAGTATCTAAACGAGGAGCTAGCTGTGTTTAGAGATCAAAGCCCCCGACCCACTCGCTGTGAGTGGAGACCGGGAAGAATCTGTGTATCAAGATGGGCCTGCGCAGAGCAGGATTTAGCTGAGTCTCGCTTCATGGCTTCCCAACCTCCGGCTCCTCGGTTGCTTAATACATTAGTGGATGTATTCCAGTTCCCAGCGGTCGGAGCTCCACATCACACAGTCCCTGTCCCATCTGGTGCTAATTGGCACCCTCGTTGGTAGTTTCCAATAGCAGAGCAGGAAAAATAAAAGGGACAGTCGTTCTATCCTTAGAAGCTGGGAGCCCAGTTCAGTCAGTGCTCGGTTTCAGACGAGCCATGGACTCCAACCTTGTATGTAAATCAGTTGTTTAGAACCAACCGGGAACAAATTTTTCCAATGAAAGGCAAGCTTGCCCGGTGGCTCATTTTCCAGGTCAGCCCAGGTCACAAGAGTCTGTCAGGCCCACGAAGTGTTCAGGCCATGAAGAGTCATTCTCATCTCCTAACGGACCATCCGTGGTAAACAGAGAAGATCAAGAAAATGGCGGCAGAGCCAGTTCTGTGTCTAGAATCAGAAGGCTGGGCTGCAATCCTAAGAACTGGGTGAACTAAGACAATGCCCAGGATTCTTAGCGCCAGGTTTTTTTAACCGAGTAGGAAGCCAGCAGATAATATGACCAGTTTTAGCTTTTTTTCTCCTGGTTACTGTTGATAGGACTAAATAAGGTAAAACAAAGGAAACCGTTTGAAATACCCTGCCCCCAAGATAATAGAGTCTGGGTTTATCCTCTTGCCTTCTATGCTAGGGCACCTTGTTGTGGTTTCTATATGGGGAACAAGTGGGGTTTAACAGTCAATGACGCAGGAAGCTAGACAGCTGAGTTGTACCAAGAGGGCTGGCACCTTAGTTTGAGACTTCTGCCTCCCTGGCCAGACCCTGGGACATGTTGCTCTTAGCTGTTCCTGTATCTGTCCCCTACAGATTGGCCTGTTGCTTTTCTGCCAACAGGTGTTTGCAAACAGCGCCTCTTACTTCTTTCCCACGTATTGCTAGGCTCCAACATCCTTCCTGCATCCCCGCAAGAGACCTGAGGGCTTGGTAGTGAGTGAAGGCACTTAAGTAAGTTCAGGCTAGTTCAGGCTCGGTCCTTCCTAGCTCCTTCCTTGTTTCATAAGAGCTAGATAAAAACAAGGGTCCAGATATACACTGAATATATATATGTGTATATACATATATACTATATATATACTTATATATAATATATACACATATATTATGTATATATGTATATATATTTAAATTGAAGAACAATTACGTCTTACTCATACTTCAAAGAAGAAGCAGAGACAGGATTTCATCTACTTGAGCTGGAGCTCTGTGGTAAACAGGCTTTAAGCTCAGTCAGGAGGATGGAGACACCGCATAATACTTTACAAAGCATCCCTGTTCTCTGACCACTTCCTGTTCTGCCTTCATCACCATGGTTCTGTTTTTTATCACCAGTCTTTTCACTAGTACCCGTTTTCCCATTATCCTCCTGCTTGTTCAGTTTAATGTAATATTTGCTATTAAACAGTTAGAACTTACATGATGGTGTCTAGAGGGATGGCTCAGCAACTAAGAGCACTTACTGCTCTTACAGAGGATCTGGGTTCAATTCCTAGCACCCGTATCAGTGACTCACAACTGCCTGTAATTCCAGTCCAGGGAGATCTAATACCCTCTTCTGGCCACCACAGGCAACTACACACACACACACACACATACATACACACACACACACACATACATACACACACACACATACATACACACACATACATACACACACACACACATACATACACACACACATACATACACACACACACACATACACACACATACACACACACACATACACACACACACATACACACACACATACACACACACATACATACATACACACACATACACACACACATACACACACACATACACACACACATACACACACACACATACACACACACAGTACATATAAAGTCACGGTTATACTCACATATATATCTTTTAAAATAATAATTTAGAAAACAAATCAGATGTTAGCCGACAAGTTCTATCACCAGGGAACTGTAGCATGTGCAGCTGCCAGCTACATGAACCCCAGGAGAGAAGGCACAGGTCAGAGGTCATGTACTAGGCATGTAGGAGGGGAAAGGATGAATTCCACTGGGCTTGGGCATGGATAGAAGAAATTGAAAACATCTTGAAGGTAGCACCATCTCTGATAGATGGTGATCTCAAAGAGTACAAAAGAGGTGTAGAAGGGAGCGGAGCTTGGAGGATAAGGGAATAAACCCACCCATAAGCATATTTCCAGGTTGGTTATTACATGTAATAAATGATCACAGGGCCACTTTGCAGAAATACATGTCCCACCCCACCCCCCAACAAATAAAGAGAATTTCCTAGACTTCTCTTGAAAAAGATGGTAAGCAGCCCATGAAGAATCTCTGGCGATCATCTTGTTAGGGGCATAGCTCAGGGGCCGAGCACTCACCTAGCATGCAGGAAAGCCAAGCTTCAATCTTCAACACAGCCACAAAAACTCCTGGAGGTTCAAGGAGATGGCTCAGTGCGTAAGAGACTTGCACTGCAAGTGTGAAGACCTGAGTTCGAAGCCCTCAAGCCCAGGTTGAAGCTAGACAGAGCAGCAGATGCCTGTAGTGTTGTTGTTCCTCCAGCAAGCTGGGAGGCAGAGACAGGAGAATCGCTGAGAACTCATGGGCCAGGGAGACTGATGTATACAATGGCCAACAAATGAGAGACCCTGCTTCAAATAACGGGAAAGGCAAGGACCAGCATTTCTACATACAGTAGTTGCACAAATGAACATGTGCCTATGTGCACACACACAAAGAAAGCAAAAAGTAGGGACTTCCATTCTTTTCTTCCTCTCCTCCTTTCTCTTCTCTCCCCACCCACCCACCCACGTTCTTTCCCTCTTTACAAACTGGATCTAGAAAAAAGCACTGAACTGCTGAGGAAGAAGTCAAGACCCCAATCCCTCAGGGAGCATAGCATCCCTGCAGTCAAAATGGCAGATGGTCCCTGCAGCACCTCTCCACACAGCCCCCAGAGCAAAGGTTGCGGCCATGTGCTTCTACTCAATTAGAGCATAAACAGAGGCCATCCTATTCTAATTTGGAGGAAGAGAAAAACTGAGCTCCAGGGTTGTCAGGAACAGTGACTCACTTCTGAGCCTGCCTGTGCATGTACAAGCTCACTGTCTTGTGTTGACTGGTCAAGGACACAGGCTGGTTTTGGCTGAAGAACAAAAACCAATAGACAGGGCAGTCAGGACACAACAGATGGATAGATAACTTGACAAATGACGGCCGTTCCGCCTTGGTCTGTTACACACATCAGTTAACGTAGATGTGCTTCAAGCTCAGAATGGCCTTGGTGGAATTCTGGCCATCCGGTGGGTCCATGTGGAGATTCCAAACACTTGGCTCTGTCCTCTCCTCCCTCCCCCGTTTTCCTTCCTCACTCCTGCCCCTGTTTCTGTCTGCATGCTTCCTTTGTCATTTCCCGCCATGTTTTCTTCATCTATTCCTAAGAGAAAAACAAGAGATTGTGCAAACTTTTCTGTTATGAATTTAATGCTAATGCTGCTTCTAATTCTTAAGAAGTCATATTGAAAATAAATACAAGAGCTGACATTTCTAGACCAACAGACATGTGTGTGTGTGTGTGTGTGTGTGTGTGTGTGTGTGTGTGTGTGTGTGTGTTTGGCATGGCACATCTCTATTTATATATCCACGGAGGTGAGGTTTAGGTACTTGGATAAAAAGGTCTTTTGTTTACCACTGCAAATGTCAGGCTTAGCTGGCCTTCGATGTTCTGAGGATCTCCTGTTCCTACCTCAGATCATACCTCACTGCGTGTGCTACAGCACGTTGTTTTACTTGGGTCTGGACATTTGAACTCACATCTCCAAGTTTGTGCCGCACCCACTTTAGCCACTGAGCCGTCTCACCCGCCCGATGGCTCCTTGCAACTCCCTCTGGGTTCTGCTAACATGAAACATTCACCAGTCAGTATTTCATGTCCTCATAGATTGAAAGCCTTTGCTTATAGGATATCTCGCCCTGCATTTTAATATGGCAACCATTAAGTTGTATCTTACCACATCGGGCACAGCACTTCTTCAGTCGATGTGGTTGATACTCTACGACACGTGACCCCTACACACCTGCCATGCGGATTTGGCAGTTTTGCTCCTTGACCGTCTCTGGTTTGCAGGTTCCTACTAGTATCTGCTAGTGTGAGCTGGGAACGAACCCTTCTGTAAGACGACTTTAGTTTACTGCTGAGACCTGCATCGACTGCTGTTCAGTTAGAGCTAGTACATCTCCCTGAGCATCTTACTCAAAACTGGAGCAAGGCATTGGAGGGGCGGAGCCCAGGCTTGGTGATTTAATAAACCACATCTGTATGGGTACCAGTCTTTTTCTGGACAACACTGCTAGAGGGGAGGGGGCCCAAAGGAGAGCTGCTGTTTCATGAAGCAGGAGAGCTACTTCAGCACTTACTCCGAACGTTTCATGATGCCCCGCCGAGCGTGGGTGAAGCTGGGCAGCCTCACCCTGGCTGTGTTGAGAGTCATCTTTTTTAATCCCATGACTAAAGTTCTTTGACGGGGTCAACCTCATCATTCCTGGATCCTTTTGGCATGAGGAACAGTTTCCTCCAGAAATGTCCTTAAGTCTACACTCAGACAAATCTGGGGGCTGACATGGTCCCTTGGCCTGATGTCCCTCCATACATCTGAATTTCTTTCAGTCTCAAGCTGGGGTCTGAATTTAAAAAAAAAGTTGAGCAAGGTTTAAATTCTTGACTTTTTTTTTTTTATGTTTTAAGACTGTGTCCTCTGCCACTGCACACATTTCTTCCTGTGTGAGGGCCCAATGCGACTTGGCCGTGTGCTTTGACACGGCCCACTCTGATCACAGCCAGTGCCTGCTTCCAGGAGGCAGTGTTCTCAGTGGCAGATCCTGTGTTCTTTTGCTCTCCATAACGCCCTGAAAAATTTCTGCTCATCAATTATGATTTCGAATGAAGCAGAGATATCTAAGAATGTTGCCAGTGCTTTGAATAAACTAATTAGAACTAAAGAGAAGTAGAATTGTGAAAGATAGCAGAATGGGAAGTGTACCCCTTGGGCCACCGTAACTCTGTGAGCTCAGGACCCGAAGATATGTCCCCACCTAGGCTGCCACAGAGTCAGACCATACAGTGTTATTTAAAGTCCACCAAGGGGGTTGGGTTTCCTGCTTCACCTCTATCACTGGGTCCTATTTTCGTGATTTAATACCCAGACAAACAATTTCAAAATATAATAATAATCCTAGGGAGGGAGCGGGAGACACCAGGAAGACTGTAATTAAACAGAATCTGGAAGGATTAGAACATTTGAGTTTGCTTAATGTTATGGTTAATTGCTGGTTAGTCAGAGAAGCTTTCTTATTTCAACACTTTTGAATAATACTCACAAAATGCCCTTAGCAAAGTCTATGTAGTAAACAGAACGCAGACTCTCTTTGATGTCTGAGAGGTTTTTCTTAGAGCCTTTAGGTCAATACTGCAAGCACAGATATTTTTACATAAGTATTAGAAGGTAACATTAAAAAGCCCAAGGTATGCATTTTTAAAAATCACATTTTGTTTGTTTATATGGCCAATATTATCCTAATTTTATAGCATGTAAGTTAGACTTTAATGGTGGACTGAATGGATGTATTACTTAGAATGTTGTAGAAACCTTTTGGAATGACTGGAAAAGCTGAGTATGTGCATCAGAAACTAACTCTCCCATTTCATTTTATTTCATAGTTTTGAAAGAGGGTCTCATTTAGCTGAGGCTGGCTTTGAACTCATCCTGAGGATGGGAGTGACCATGCACTCCCTATCCTCCTGTCACAAATTCCGAAGTCCTAGGATTATAAGTGTGTGCAAAAATAACAACAACAACTGTCCAGGGAAGGCCAACTGGCAGCAAACACATGTAGAATTAATGTTGTCAATTTGCATTTGGCTAAATATTGGCATCTTAATTGGTTTAAGTCCCTTTTAAGCTCACCCTGTACTCTTGTATGAAGTTCTCAAATTCTACTCCTCAACTTAACGAGCTTTTCTGATAGTTGAATGAGTTCTAGTAGAAGACAGAAGACCAAGAGCTTCAATGTCTATGCATGGTACAGAGAGAGATGCTCATTCTGTATGTACAGTAGAGAAAAGGGCTTTTTATTCATGAGTCCTTAAGCTCTAAAGCCTCAGAGAGATCCACAGCAGTGCAAGGGATACTGTGTACTCTCAAGCAAGCATCATATCTGAGAGACTCACCTTACAAAGTTCTGATCTTTTATGGGTGGCTAATAAATCCTGAGGACTTTTGATGGAGTGAAGCATTCTCTTTATTCTCTTGGACAAACAAGCTTGTGTATTTCTCCAGAAGGTGGTATCTGTATTTTCCAAGGTTGTCCAGTACACAAACCAAGTAAGATGTATCAAAACAGGACATGTCCAAGTAGAACTTTCTTCTTACAATGGCATCATTCTATACGAACGTGCATATGATGTGCATGTGTGTGTGTGTACATGTGCATGCATGTGTGTGCATGTGTGTGCATGCCTGCTCACATGTGTATACATTCACATATTTGTGGGAACACTTGTGTGTGCAGGTAGGTACACATGGACACAGTGCTGTGTGTGTGGAGGTCGGAGGTTAACAATGAGTTTCTTCTTTCTCACTCTCTACCTAATACGCTGAGGGAAAGTCACCTTACTTGAACACAGAGATGTCTGATCTGGCTAGCCTGCCTAGTCGGTTTACTCTAGGGATCACAGCAGGCTTCCACACCTTCTGGCTTTACATAGATGCTGAAGTTCTGAACTCCTACCATCATTCTTGCATGGTGAGCACTTTATCCACTGAACTGCCTTCCAAGCTCCTCAGTAGTAATTATGTAAAGGCAAATTATTTTACTTTTAAGTAATTTAGACTCATAATTTTTCTATAGTCTATAGTTTATGTATTATTAGAAACATCGTTCAAGTTTCTGGTTCCAAGACTTCATATTTTGTTATTCTCAAGCCTCCAGTCTCCAAAAACAATGTAATTTTGTGCTAAACAACGTGACTTCTGAAAATGATGGGTCCCATCTGTGATGGAGGTCCTTCAGGATTATAATGGAGTTGAGAAGTTCTATAGCCCTGCGATGTTGGACCAGCCTTTCTTTATTTGTATTCCTTTATTATTGTATTTATCCCTGCAATTACTCTTATCTCATCCCCCGTCAGTCTTGATTAGGTTTTCATGTCCTGTATGCATACATGTGATGAATCTGTGCAATATCTAGGCATACATGTGGTGTATCTGTGGAAGATCTGCATTGGCAAATGAAAGAAAATGTGTATTCTTCTTGTTGAGTTTGAATAACTTCTCATAATACGACGCTCATCTCTTTTCCTGTTGCTCTGTCCATTCCTCTCAGGTGAGGTCATATAGGTGTGAATACGCCTACTGTGCTGACAGCTGCTTGAGACTCTTACATAAGCAATTATGGCAGGACCTAGTACTAGATAGCAATAAACAAATGTTACTAACCTTTAGATTTACTATAGGAAAGTTTGTGTCGCTGGTTTAGAATTCAGTCTCTCTACTTCTTTGTGTGGTGTGTGTGTGTATGATGTATGTGTGTGGTGTGCATGCGCTTATATAGGTGTGTGTACATACTGAGGCCATAGCAGACCTGCCGAGTCTCTTTCTCCATCCCTCTCTGTCTTATTGTGTTGGAAGAGGATCTCTCAATGAACTGGAAGCTCAGTATTTCTGCTAGGTTAGTTGCCCGAGAAACTCTTAGGATCTGCCCACCTCTGCCCTTCCAAGTGGATGTTTTAGGCGTGTGTGACCATGCCTGGCTTTTTACATGGTGGTTGAAGATCTGAATCCAGTTCTTCATACTTGCACAGCAAATGCTCTTACCCACTGAGACATCTACCAAGCCCTTTCTACTTCTTGTATGAAGTAAATTAATTGACTATAAAAATGCTGTGACACTACAGCTTCCTACATCTCACGTGCAATGGATGCTTTGATTCCATCATTTTTCTTTTGGGCTTGATTGGCCTATGATGTGTGTGTGTGTGTGTGTGTGTGTGTGTGTGTGTGTGTTCACGCACGCGCACACACACACACACACATACACACACACACACACATGGTCTTAGGAACAATGGCATATAGCCTCAGTATATTGTATCCTGTACCATCTAGGCTTGTGCAAGTACACAGAACAGAATGGGACTGCCCTGATGGTATCACTCAGCCTTTAGTTTATTAAGGTTATTAATGACATCATCACAGGTCCCAATGCAGGACCGAGTGGGTAGGCTTTGATGTATACATTGTGAGGGGAATCACACAATCTTTAGTATTTGCCTTGTGGTTTTACACAGAAGGGGCAGAGGCCTGCTGCTATTGGCCTCCCCACTCCTGCAGGAGAAGCAGGCAGGGATCCAGCCTGCAGTTTCATGCTGGCGTATAGATTTCTACACAGGCAGAGAGCAAAGGCAATGGAGCCACACAGCACAATGGGGGAGATCCTCTTGGCTATGAAGTTATTTCTTAAATAGGAATGGACAACCAGGTATTGCTAAGTATGTACAAAAAGGGGCATAAAGGAGCATGATTATTTTCTTAAACAGAGAAATCAGAAAGAATATTTGTAGAGGATCTAGGAACGAAGTTAGAAAACAAACATTATAATAATAGAACCTGATTTGAGTAATTTGAAATTGTGTTTCATGTACAAATCAAATGTAAGTTGTTGTTATCATCATTTATTATTATTATTGTTGTTGTTGTTGTTGTTGTTGTTATGTCAGAGAATAAGAAAGAACTTCACATCAGGCTTTTTACATAGGTTCTGGGGATTGGACTCGGGTCATCAGCCTTGGCAGCAATCACTTTTACCTGCTTAGCCATCTCCTCAGCCCCTTTATGCCCCACCCCCTTTAAAAATAGATCTCCCTGTGTAGCCCAAGTATCCCCTAACTCTCTCTGTGACCCAGGGTAGCTTTGAACTCTTGAGCATCCTGCCTCAGTCTTTGGAGTGCTGGGAGTCTCATCACTCCACACTCCCCAGCACAGTTTAAGACTCACAATAAAAACCATTATTAAAGACATGTGGTATTGGTATAGAGTTAGACAAACAGAAAAATGGGAGAGTGTTGAGCCCAGAAAGTTCCACATGAATACAGGGAGTAGACTCACCACAAAGCTGGGGATGGAATTCAGCAGAAGGAGTGATCAATAGAAGATGCTGATGCAATGAAATACTAATACTTGATCAAATGAACCTATGCTACCTACAGTGAGATGACATCATTGCACAGAAATCAGTTTGTGCTAGATGGTAAGCCTAAATATGAAATACAAAAAACAAAAACAAAAACAACCACCAAAAAACACCAAACTTTTAAATTAAAAAAAAAAACAATGAATATATTTAGAAAGAAAGATAGGGAAAGATTTCTTTCTCTGATTTTAAATGATATTTACTTTTGTGGTACTGGGGATTGAACTTGATGCCACAATCATGCTAGTCACACAGCACACCACTTAGCTACACAATTGGTCCCCAAAATTTTCAATAGGCATTAATCAAAAATTAGGAGATTCAGAACGCGGCTATCTGTAAACCTAAAAGCCTTGTCTACTAAACATTGCCTTAAAAGAAGGCAAACAAGCCACAGAATGCAATAAGGATCACTCATTTCATTTAATCACTCCTAAAATATAATGGGGGAATATATGTAAATGCAATTTTCAATGTACAAAACACCATAGAAAATGTTTCTCTAAGAGGCTATCCCAAGTTCCATGCACAGGTGAAAAATGACTGACCACCATTACTCATTGGAAAAATGCAAATTGAAGCCATAATAAAATATCACATACATCCACTAGAATGGCTGACTTCAGAAGCACACTCTAGTGAGGCTATGAAACAACGTGGATTCTCACACAGGAGAATGAACAGTGGTGCAGACAACACAAGGAAAAGTGACAGTGTGTTGTAAATTCAAACATGATGACCCAGTAGTTCCATCTTGACATTCCTAAAAGATGTCAGCAAGAATGAACAAACATGCACAAGATGTTCAATCTTCATCTTTGAATAACTTCAAATGGAAACAACCTAGATGTTCACTAATAGGAGCTCTCAAAAAGAAGTCGTGGAACTTAGAATATCCTGTAGCAGTTTTAAGAATATTGAAAACTGATGTTGTAAATTGTAGTGAAAGAAATCAAACAAACCAAAGAGCACTGACTGTGTGGCCCCACCCACAGAAAGGTTTGCTGTGTAGCCCCACCTACAAGAAGATTTGCTGAGTAGCCCCGCCCACAGAAAGGTTTGTTACAGAAGGAACTGGCCAACTTTTTTATGTGTGTGAGGTGTGAGGGATTGATGTGTGAGATACAGTGTTTTTTGCCTCAATCTGATGATGATTATGTGAGTGTGCATGTATAGCAAAAAATCACTGTAACAAAATAGAAGAACACCAGAAATCCAATTTATCTGTTCCCTAACTCAACTAAATGTACCGTTGTATATTACTTGATACACACAGATTATACCAATCCATATTTACTGTGCTAGAAATTGTAGTTATATACTTTGAAAACGTGTTTATTTGTTTTGAAATAATAGTGCATATCATATATTTATGAAAAATGGGATGGAGAAAGTGAGGAGAAGGGATTATTTTCTAAGATGTCAACAAGTTTTAAAAATATTCAAATAAAAGATTTTCTTTTGTTATTATTATTTTATTTTAAATTCAAAATCAACAATAAAACCCAAAGAGGCTATTGAGGACTTAAGATAAAGAAATCTCCATAAAATATGGAAAGGGATAATGACCAGATTCATGTTCTTATAAGTTATGGTATGTTACTAGAAAACTGTACAAGGATTCTTCAAGTTTCTAAATTTGCCCAAGTGCTGAGCTGGGATGTAATTGAGGGATAGAGCCTGTGTCAAGAATCTAGAGGGACCTGGTTTGAGGCTTGCTCTACACTATACTACACTACAAAAACAACAGACAACAAATTAAGCATCGAATAAAATGAAATGAAATAAATAAACCTGTGTGTCAATAGACATGAAGAAAAGGCAAGAATGTTTGCCAGCAAGTGGAGAAGGGCAGCTGTGCCTGCAGGTGGAGAGGAAGAGCAGGTGTGCCTGCAGGTGGAGAAGGGCAGCTGTGCCTGCAGGTGGAGAAGGGCAGCTGTGCCTGCAGGTGGAGAAGGGCAGCTGTGCCTGCAGGTGGAGAGGAAAGACAGCTGTGCCTGCAGGTGGAGAAGGGCAGCTGTGCCTGCAGGTGGAGAGGAAAGACAGCTGTGCCTGAAGGTGGAGAAGGGCAGCTGTGCCTGCAGGTGGAGAGGAAAGACACCTGTGCCTGCAGGTGGAGAGAAAGGGCAGCTGTGCCTGCAAGTGGAGAAGGGCAGCTGTGCCTGCAGGTGGAGAAGGGCAGCATTTACTTTAGTCATGCTTCAGCTGAAGATGGAGAAGCAACAAAAACAGAAGACAGGATGCTGGGAACGGTGGATCCAACTCAGTGTCAAAGAGCCATGCATGACTCCCTAAAGGAGATCCCGACACAGAATAATTCAATTAGAGGAGAAGGACAATACAACAAGGAAGGTTGTTCCTTGATGGAGAAAAAGAAAATACAAGGAAAAGAAAGAAAAGGACTTGCATGCAAGGGAAGCCATAAATGAACAGGGAGAGATAGGACGATCAGAAAGGCCATGGAAAGTGGAGTCTGTAGTAGATGGCAGGAATACTAAATGAAGAGTCCAGATGCAAACCTATGATAACTGACGTTTATTTGTCCCAGCTGCAGGCTGAGCTTTACTTTGAGTAAGTAGTGTAGGGATTTGCTTCAAGCAGGCCTGGGACTATAAGAGAAGATTTCCTCTCTAGCTACACAAATCTTAGACTCACAGTAAACAGTGACAGAACTGATAACGTGCAGAGAGCAAAAAAACCCCTACTTATAGTTGCAGAGTAGAATGTGAACTTCCAAGTATTGACTTTTGAAAACTCAAAGCATCCTTTACAGGAGGGGTGAGAGGAGGGGTGGATAAGGAGGATGAGGAGATTAAAAGCTTCAAAGGTGAAGGCCCAGAGACCAGGACAGATGGGAAAATTACATACCTGGCTTTTAACATTCTGGAAAAGTATTGAAGATTTTCACTAGGCAGAAATGGTAGAAATGTGAGTGGACACATTTAACTCGATTAAAAAAAAAATCAGGCAATGCGTGCATGCATTGAAACATCGTATTGTGGCCTACTGTTTTGTGTAACTTTTATGTTTTTGCATATTTAGGAAAACAGAGATGAGACTGGGGTATAGCTCAGTGGTTAGAACACTTACCTAGTTTGTGTAAGCCTTCAGTTTTGCTCCCTAGTGCAACTGAAGAACGATAAAGGCACAGATGCACACATAAACACATGGTTGAATAAATAGGAAAACAGTTGGGCAAAGACATGTGAGTTATAGTGTTTAAAGCCAGAAGGGTAGACAACAAAAGGTTTTCAGATGTTAGCCTCCCTGTGAGAACTCAGCGTGTGACTCGTAAGGACAGAAGAGAAGGACAAAGGCATTGACTACATAAAGGTGTTACTAGGAAGCTGTCTTTCTAGACATAACAGGTCAGGAATCCAGGAGACACTCATTTAGAGACACCTGTGCAAACAGGACTAAGAGAAATTCTTTCCAGGAGTGGTTGGGTTTGGTGAGAGCTGTGTATCACCATGCCCAGTGTAAGACCCTCTGTAGCACATAACCTGGGACCTTTGTAACTATGTCTTCTTGCTTTAACTTTTAAAACACAACAACTTCTTGCTATGAGTATCCACATCCAGGTGCCCACTTACCGTTTCCTTAGGAACAGGAACTAGGTTCTTAGGACCCATCCTTAGGTCCCATCTCATCCGCCAGTGCATGGATGGGCACCAAGCAGGTGTCCTGAATCAGGTCCACGGAGAATTTCGGTCCACACGTCTTGGGTGAGGGGTGGGGTGGGGGTGGGGGAGATGCTTCTTGCCTTTCTGCTGGATGCACATGAAGAAACTATGAGTGTGATGTGGGTCCCACAACGCTCTTGATGATGCTGACAGCCACGTTGTGTCTTCTCTCAAGAGAAGAAAAACTGTAGAACCTGATAGGAGAAAAGGGTGACTGCCCCCCCCCCAAGAGCAGTTTTAAAGCCTTGTCTATGACATGCTCTAGCATGTTTAAGTTACTTGGGCCATTAAACATTACTTTAAAAGCAAGCATAAGGCAGGTTTGCCTTCCAAACAACCCAAAGGCTTCTAAGATAAAACAAAACACATTGAGAACATTTATCAAACAAATAAGACTATAGAGGATTTGCTCAAATTTCACAGGCTTCTTAACAAACATCTTCACAGATACCCCCTTAATGCTAATGGCTCCTTTGTAAGGGAGTTTATTGTTACCATGTGTTATACAGAAAATTGAACAAAATGGTTAAATGACATGCCCAAAGTCCCCTGGTTATAAATGGTACATTCTCTTGCGTTTAACTATTGTGTGGTTGCTAAAGCCTGACATTGCAGGTGTAGATCAAAGAGCTAGTCGAGTAGAATATTCTAGAAATAGCATCTTGCATATGCAGAGCTTTAATAAGGGCAGAGATGGCCTGGCATTTCAGTGGAGAAAAGAGGGATTATTCAATAAAAGGAGCTGGAAAAATTGGTTGTCTATTTGGAAAAAAATGAATGTGGATCCCACCCTTACACCATACCCAAAATCAACTCCAGATGGATCAGGTACTTAAATGTCAGAGGCAAACTTTAAAACACTGAGGAGAAAAATATAGGTGGATATCTTTCCGAAGTTGGGTAAGGAAGGATTTGTTAAACAGGCACGAAATGTACAAACCATAAAAGAAAAGATCTGTGATGCTGACTTTGTTAGAGCTAAAAAAAATTCTGCATAAAAATGAGTCCTTGAAGAAGGGAAAAAGCCATTTGCAATATAAAACTGACAAAGGTTTACTACCAAGAATATGTGAAGAATTTTGTAAAATGCTGAGAAAACATTATGCAGCTTAGACAAAGAGGGAAAGAGAGAGAGAGGAAGACAGAGGAGAGGGAAAGACAGATGATAGATATATGATAGGTAGAAAACATATAGACGATAGACCAACAGACAGACAGGCAGACAGACAGACAGACAGATGACATTCAGAGAACCATGCACAGTCATATTAATGTCCTGCTTTGGTAGAACATACTTGGATATCATTTTATATTCTATTTCTTAACAAGAGTGAAAAGTTTAAATTACATCTAAGCCAACAGGATTTCCACTGAAGAGTTTTCATATACTGCTGATATAAACTGGTGAGTCATGTGAGAAACAACTTGGCATAATTTTTTAAATAGCATATCCTATAGCCTGATAATTTCCTAGAGGCACAGACAAAAGGAAATTTGCAATTTGGGGCACTTCAAGGTACATTTAAAAAGGTCCACATTAGGCACCAGGGAGATAGGCCAGTCTGTAAAGTGCTTGCTTTGCAAGCACGGAGACCTGGATTTAATCTCCAGAACCCACATTTGAAATGCTGGTGTGGTGGTGTGGGCTTGTGATCCCACTGCTGGGGACTTAGATAAGGAAACCCTGGAGCTTGCTGTCCAGTCATCCTGGCCTACTTGGCATGTTCCAGGCCAGGGAGGATTCCATGAATAAGATGAACAGCTCCTTAGGAATAACATCAAGCGTCTTCTAGCCCCTTAACACACACTCACACATGTGCAATTGTACACTCTGAAACACACACATACACACATGCACAAACAATGTTTATAGTAGCACTTCATTACAACAACAGGTAACAGTATCTCTCAACCGGAAAATGGATTATAGAATTGTACATGTAGGGATATACTACCACTGCAAAATGAATCATGGCTACATACAATAATAACACGGCTCTGAATGACAGCTAATTCTGAGATAAACTTCACATGATGTTTTTAGTGACATCCAAAGCCTGCCAAAGTGACATAGGGACAGTTGTGATTATGGATATCAAAAGTGTTGAAACTTATTTTTTAAATCAGAAAGAAAAGAATACAGTGCAAAATTTAGCCTGTGTGGATTACATGGCGGCAATGTGATGGGAGAGACTCGTGTGTGTGTGTGTGTGTGTGTGTGTGTGTGTGTGTGTGTGTATGTGTGTGTGTGTGTGTGTGTGTGTGTGTAAACTTCAGTGTCACCTTGGTTCTGATTCTTGGACTGGGCATAGCTTTTATGACCCACAAGAGTGAACAAAAAGGATTAGTCAAAGAAACTTCTCCTCTTTACAACGGAAGTGAGAACAGTATGTTCAGCCTGGGGTGCGGGAAGAATTAAAACGTAGAATATGTCTGGCATGTAGCAAGTTTAATATGCGTGCTTGCGAAAGGTGCAGTGGGGGGAGTGATAATAAAAAAAAAAGAAAAAAAAACAGTGAATAAGATGGTTCTATACTTGAAGTCCGTTGCTAAGTCATTAGCCCAGGGTTGAAAGGCATCCAAGCATGTAGATAAGGGTGGGCCTAAGCAGGAAAAATTCTCCAGGAGGTAGGATTTGGATGAATTAGAAAAAAAAAGTATAATAATATTGTTAAGATAAAAATATACCCCCTGATCGGTTGGCTGGTTAAGGGGGGAAGGCTCCAATTTCTATTTTCAGAGTAGGTCTCAGGTGGCATGATAATAGGAGGTGACATTTGTTGGATTTTCCTCCCTCAAGTTGTGGAAGAATCCTATAAACGTCTCTATAAATAAGCATCAGAGGCCGGAAGGTTTCCTGGAACTTCGGGTCTCCAGCCAGTAACCTCTGTGGATAGTATGAGTGGTGGTTGACTCAGCTGTGTGACAGCTTTGGCCTGTGGACGTCTGCCCTCCTCCAGTGTGGTGGCACTGGGCATGAGGGTCTAGGATTCTTTCCCTACCAGTCTCCAGTCTCGGTAAGTGAAGAGCCAATAGAGCATGCCCCAGAAACCTTAGAGTCCCAGAGCCCCTAACAGATGCTCAACCTCCTGGCAAAGGAAGACCATCTAGTCACTAAAATACAACACAGCCGAACACCAGACTCCGTTGTCCACACCTGGGCACCACCAGACCACAACGCCTTTCAATGGGGGCAACTATAGTAACAGGACTTTCCAAAGCCACAATGATACACAGATGGCCCCAGCTGTGCTTCCTTGAAGGTAGATTGGGAGGGCGTAGGTGTGTGGTAGTGGGTACATTGATTTCTTCATGGAGTCTGCGACTCTTACTGAAGCAGAATCTCGTATTCCCTTTGTTCTCTGGGGCCCAAAGGTGTTGATAATCTTCTTTGTTTTCCACCCTCACCATTTTCTCCCTGTCTGAGAGCGTCCTGGTTGCCTTTGAGGGGAACAGAGGATGAGAAGGACTTAGGTCAGGGTGGCATCTCTTTTGCCCATCCTTAGTTTATTTGATTACTTATATGACTCCACTTTAGCTGATCACTATAACAACATCTAAAAACCCACCATCAACAGAAACCTATTAAATAAATCTATATCCTACAAATAAAATGAAGGGTCTAATTATTTTTTAAAAACCCACCAGAGTGAATTTTTAAAATTTTATACCTTTTCCTCCCAAGATTATAGTTTCTTGTTTGTTTGTTTTCCTCCAATTGGAATAAACAGGAATTTGGAAGACACTTTTGATTGGTCTGTGAGCTGGATGATGCCTGTCAAGTCTTAAGACTTCACTCTCTCCAGTCTCCTTTGATCCAGGAATATTCTCTTCCTTCTGTACCTTGTCCAGTGACCCAATTTTGTGGAAAGACCAACTAATGGTTACAAATGGAAACTTGTTATTAAATTTTTAAAAAGCACAGTATAGAGAAAGGTCTTCCCAAGAACCAAAAATAGAGTAGGGAATGAGTCAGGGAGTCACTTCCAACGGACGGACCTACACGGCTCAGATCCTTCTTGTAACATTTGCATGATTAGTTTTTCTCTTCAAATAGTGGTCCAAGAGTCCAGCTGTGATTGTGTAAGAACCCTGTCCTGTTAGACAGTTCACACTCACTTGCTCTGTGTTCTGAGTGAGCAAAATTTAGTTTACACACGGTTAAATCACAGTTTAAAATAAAACAACTCAAGAAAAGCAAATAGTCCATTTTGCTTTCTATCAATTTTGTCACTCCAGTTGTTGGGGAGTGGGATTACACAGGGACTGATGGAATGCACCGTGAATCTCAGGCTTGTATCATCAAAGGGTAATTTATCGTGTAGGATATAGGGAATCTATTTATGAGACCTCTGAGGACAGTGACTTTTCTAGGTAAGACTTTAGCTTTTTCTCTACAGGAGATAAAGGGCCACACAGCTCGTGAGATGACTTCAGACAAACTCAGAGAATTTTCAAGCAAAAAGCCTTGTTACAGACGGAATTTCAATCAATTTTTGCTTGCATTCTTCCCTTCCATGATGAACAAGGGGTAGGGGCTGATTAAGGGATGCTTCAGTCAATGTGGGACAAGAGGACAAGGTTAATGTTTTTGGTGGCTGGAGAAAGACTGAGGTTTACCTTTTTCAGAATCAGACATGTAACCCCACCCCGGCCCATCTGGGCCCATGGAAGAGATGGGAAGTTAGGTCAACATGGCTGCTTGTGTAGACTTGTAATGCCAAGGCCTTCACATCTACAAAACAAAAGCAGGGAGGAGCCGATCATCTTGCTAGATTGGAACAATATTATACCAAACACTTTAGGGTGTCCAAAGAATAGTGGGATTTTATTCGTGTGAGTGTGTGTGTGTGTGTGTGTGTGTGTGTGTGTGTGTGTGTGTGTGTGCATGTGCATATGTATGGTATACACACATTCAGATGAAGATGTATATGTGTACACGTGCATGATGAAACCAGAAGTCAATGCTAGTGTCTTTCTCAATTGACTCCTCATTTGCTTTGTTGAGCCAGGATCTCTTCCTGAACCTGAAGCTCAGAGGTTGGCTGGACAGAGAGACTAATACTCTTTCTGTCTCCAGCTACCCTCCCTGGGATGGCAGGTCTCTACTGCTGCATGCAGCTTTTACAATGGATGCTGGGCACCAGACTCAGGTCTTCATGCTTGTGTGGCAAACATTTTACTTACTGAGCCATATCCATAGTCCCTGTTAATTTTTAAGCCTATGCTTCTCAACAAACTGTGGTCAAATCATATCCTATTATCTACAGGAAGAGCAGTGGGCATGAAGTGATAACAATTGTATTTTATTATACTCAGTTTTTATCAGAATTATCAATATGACTTAGGGTATATTAATCAGTAATAAAAATAGAGGTGAAATGGGCGTGTTTAACATTACTAACCCTTAACATTTGTAACCTTCAAAATCCTTGTATCACATAGTCTTAGTCATAGAAACTTAAGGCTGTGTGGTATCTTACAAATAGAGAAATATCTCCAAGTACGTGCTAAGTAACCAAATGAAGGGTAGTTACAAGAGAAGCTGAGAGAGAAGATCACAAATTCAAGGCCTGACTGCAACAAAGCAGTTCAGGGTCAGCCAGGGCAACTTGTGAAACCGTGGTAAAGAGTAAGACAAAAGGTTAGGGACATAGCTTAGAGGCACAGAACAAGTGGTTAGCATGCTAATCCCCGAGGTTCAGTGCGTGGGTGTGTGCACACACACAAACATACACACATAGACACACACCCACACACACCCACACACATACACACCCACACACACACACACACTCACAGACTTGTGAAAATGTCCGTAAAATGCCTGATGCGCAGGAGAGGGAAAGCGAGAAGAGAAAAATACTGCCTCAAAAACAGCCTTGATTATTTAGCTGTTAAAATTTTTCTGTTTGTATGATTTTTTTTCTAACACAAGTTTCTGGTGAAATTTGACAGCATTATTTGATCACTCCTCTCAGAGGCCCACGGAACAGCCTTTCCCACTGACTGGAGAGATGCCTTTTACAGCTGGTCGATTCTGAGTTCCTTAAATTCCTCCCTAAAAGAAGAAACTGGCCAGGATGTAGGATCTCTGACCTATAGATGGCTCATTCTCTGAGTGAGTCACTCTTTGAAGTTGAGTGATAAAATTCATCCTTTGTCACAAAACTTTCCCCTAGTCATGAGGCCAGACATCCCAGGGTCCTTCTAAAATTACCATGCAGGCACTCAGTAGGGGACATGGGCACAGCTGTGGTTGCCTTTATGACACAGAGCTCCTGCCCTCTGAATAAATGGACAGTCAGGAGGACAAGAGTCATCCGGCGCTGGGAGAGTGAATTCCCATTGAGTCAATCTAACCCACAGCCTTCAGACCAAGGCCACCTGCCTGTGAGGCGTCTCTCCTGAGAAGTGCTTTCGTCAGTCTTACTGACTTGAAGAAGCAGCCTCTTGATGGCTTTACTAGACAGTGAGGGTCCTGGTCACGCTGAGAAAAGCTGGGGGGGGGCAGTAGAGGGGTGCTTCTTCACGGCGGGACCAGATGGACGGATATTTTCAAGTATTGATGTCTGGGCTATAGATGTGGCTCAGCAGAAGGGTACCAATCTAGCACTGCCCAAATGGGATACACCAAATGCTTATTCCTTTCCCTGTAACCATGTGCGTAAGGTTTATGGCAAAGTAGATCGAATTCAATCCAACTCAGATTCAAGGCACTTATTTACTTGTGTCCAGTTAGATGGTGGCAAAATCTTCAGTGAGAAAAGCACTTGCAGCGTAACATCCTCAGATGAAGGGACTAACCTCTCCCATCCCCCTACACAGCCAGACGGGCTCTCTGCTGTCCCTTTTAGTAAGTGCCGGTTTTAATGGATTCTCCCGTCTCAGCCTCCGATCTTACCAAAGGAGGGCTGGCATTATACATGGGTGCTACCTTGTACGACTTATGTGGGTTCCGGGGATCTAAACTCAGGTCCTCCTCTCTCTTTCCCTCTTCCTCTGTCTCCCCTCTGCCTCTTTCCTGGATGGCAGTCACAAGGTGTTCACTATTAAAAATTCTTCCTGATGCTTTGTTTTGACTTTTTGTGATAACTGGATCTTATACTTTGGTGATCTGGACTTATTAGTCATCTAGTCCAAATGAGTCTGATTGCTGGTAGCCAGTGTCTGTGCAAGCATGGAGAAACAGCTCCTCACTAAGTGTCAGCCCAAGGAGTTATCTACAGGGACAATCCTCCACCGGACGAGGCCTCATCTCATTTCATCTATGGTTTTTTAAAATCTTGTGTTCACGGAATAGGTGCCCTTGTGGGTGCGTGCACACACTTCTGTGTGACAGTCCCAGGATAACCTTAGGTGTCTGCGGTCCTTGCCCTTCCACCTTGTTTGAAGCAGGGTCCCTTTGCTGTCCCTTTTAGTAACTGCCAGTTTTAATGAATTCTCCCATCTCAGCCTCCGATCTTACCAGTGAGGTCCTGGGCTTATCAATAGATGCTGCCTTGTATGACTTATGTGGGTCCTGGGATCTGAACTCAGGTCTTCATGTTCATATGAGAGATGATTTTTGTCTTCCTGGTGAACTGTAGTACCCAGGGCTGCCTTTCTCCCCACTTTTCTCCATTTAATAAAGAACCCAGGGGTCACTTGGGAAGGACCCTTCCTACCTGGATCCACCCACAGGACCCTTTGGTCCACCTCTGCCATCCCACTCCTTCCACAGACACCCCAAGTCCTCTGGGGTCTAGCCTGGTAAGAGCTCTTCGTCTCCTTCTCCACACTCTTTCTACAATCTTCCAGATTTAGCCTGGGCCCCACAGCCAGTGTATCAGCCTAGTCCAGCCTCCCTGCCTTCCCTGCAGAGGAGTTCTAGGCTTGGGCCAGTATCCTGCCTTCCTCTCCACTATACAACAGACCCCTCTTGCATCACCTCCAACCAATCTATCAATGCCCACACTCCCAGCTGGGAACAGGACTCCCATCCTGCACCCCTCCCCCCCACCTTGCTTCACCTATCCAAACCATCTGCACCCTCAAAGCCCAGCTCACCCTCACATCTCCCCTACCTACCTCTCTCTATATATAACAATCTCAGAATTCTACATGAACATTAAAGTCTACTTTAAAAATGATGTCACTGAACCGGGAGGTGGTGGCACACGCCTTTGATCCCAGCACTTGGGAGGCAGAGGCTGGCAGATTTCTGAGTTCGAGGCCAGCCTGGTCTACAGAGTACTCACTCCAGGATAGCCAGGGCCACACAGAGAAACCCTGTCTTGAAAAAACCAAAAAAAAGTAAAAAGCAAAAATGATGTCACTGCCGTTACTTTCTGAACTGTATTCGTTTGCCTTCATTTCCACTGATGGAGTTGTCTCTTCCTCCCCCGTCTAACTGACTTCTTGTCTACCTGTGGCAGGTATGGGCTTTTGTATGGAGATTTTATAAACCTCTCCTTAATTAAGCTTTAGTTTTGTTTGCAGCAGCTTTTCTTCTGCAACATGCTGCCTTCTCCAAAGTCACACACAGCGAGTAGAGATCATTTCTTTGTTCTTTTCTCTTCTTTTCCTTCCTTTTCTTTTCTTTTCTTTTCTTCTCTGTACCTTCTGAATATGATTCTGTTGTACTTAGTCAAAGCTGAATTTGCTTGCTTACCAATGAGAATGCTTTATAGTAATCAAAGGTCAAAAACATAAGGGGAGATACCAACAGCTGCTTAGCCCCGTTTCCCTTTACCCACGCTTTCTGTTACCTGTCCCTCCACATCTATTAGGGAAACTTCCCATGGCTGAACATTAACTTGATGTAAGGAAAACAGGGAAGTCCTGGCTATGTGGCTGAACAACCACAGTCAGATCCTAAGTGGTAGAGAATCTTGAGGCTCCAGCATCGTCATTAGGACTCACCGTTTCTCTTCTTGGATCTGATCACCTCTGCACATTGGCCTCCTGTCTCTAATGGCTTCTTGCCCTGTGATTGGGCTCATGTCTGTAAGTGTTTCAGGTTGCATCACTGTATATAGTTAGTTGTAATGTCTGGAAAAAGACGTTAGCACTAGGTCAGGAAGTTACAATGGTAACACCAGTTGGTCCAACTTGTATCCTATAATCTTCCTTGAAATGAATTAATGAAGCTTTGAAATAGAACAGTCTAGAACAACATGAGTCAAGTACTCAGATAGTGGGGTGCCAGATGTTCTCCCCACAAGAATTTTACTGCAATATATATTTAGAAAGGCTCACCCAGCTATTCCTTCTCATATCAGTTTATTAAATTGGACAAATGCGTACTAAATACCCACCAGCCCTTTGCCTAGGAATGTCCTCACTGTTCTGACCCTTACCATATGACTGCTATGAAACTTAGAAAAGAACCCAAGGTAGCTCATTTCCTCGAAAAATTCTACTTGCAAAACAGAACATCAATAAATGCTGTGGAAGCTGACTTCCTCCCACAGGGGAGCAATACCAGAAATGTTGACGGCTGGCAAGTCTTGGTTACATATCGCAGAGGCAGAGGTTGTAACGGAGCGCTTCCTGCAACAGAGTGGTGTTGGGCATCTGTAATTGTTATTCAAAGGAAAAGGCAATTTTCATCCTCAAGAAATGTGATGCTATGGGCCAGTAAACCAAGCCCGTACTACCCCTATTCTGGTGCGTGTGTGGTAGGGTTACAGGGTCGTGCAGAGACATATGGGTACAAAAGAAGGACGATCCAGTACTCCTGCCAGCCACAGAGTTCCCACAGAGCATCTGGCGAAAGCCCTTCTTGAGGATCTTATGTGTGTCAAGTGGGTAGGCCAAAGGAGCAGGACTTGGTGAGGAGCAACAGAGCAAGACACGAAAGGGGAGTTAGTGGTGAGTTTAAAGGTACAGTAGACTTGGGGAGGTGGGAACAGAGAGAAGCAAGCCTGAAGTAGGTGTTAGGATGAAGGATCTTACATGACAGGCAGGTCAGGGGAAGCATGAGAGCATTTAATAGTCTCACTAGGGGATGAACCTTCTGCCTCAAAAAGAATGAGAAGTGTGACGTTTACACGCTGAGCTCCCATATGCCATTGATGACTTAGTGGCTGTAGAAATGGCCCAGGAATCCTTCCTTTTCCTGTGAGGCTGGTCCGCTCTCACCCAGTCTCCTGTGAATTTGCAGCTCTTCTTTTTCTCAACACATCCAAGCATCACAGAGGCAGGTTGGAAAGCCAAGTCAAACCTTGACTGACCTGGGATAGGACCCATTGTTCCACCGTGAGGGTCAACAAAGTACAGGACTGGGGAGGAGGAAGCGGGCATATTTCAGGTAGAGGGGCTGGGATCTGGGCTCAGAAGCTTCAGTTACCTACAAAATATGCTAGTCATGGGATTCAGACAGCCGCTTCAGCAACAAAGCAACCTAAAAGACTGCTCTCTGCTTCTTGATTATTCACACACATCAGAGCCAAGATTGGCCTCCAGGGCTTAAGTGGACGCTTACTATCCAGTCTTAGGTTTATCCAGGGGAGCTCAAGGGTTCCAAAAGCCTTTTAGAAGACTTACAAGAATAAACAGTGTTTGAAATATATGTTCTCAAAGGTCGAGCCTTTGACCCACAAATCTGAGGATTCAAAGAATCCCTCCCTCAATTCCCTCTGCTCCCCAGCTTTATACAAACCCTTTATTTCAGTGTGTGAAATGTGCACAAGTTGTGTTTTCTTATCTGTGCTTTTGTTGGCATTCATGGGAAGACACACCAGTGTGTGTAAAAAACGAGCAACTCCAGCTTCTTCTTACCCAGCGTTTACAGCCTAAGACTTGCAGAGACTGCCTATAAACTGCTGACTCCTCCCCTCTGTGCCGTCCACAGTAAACACACCGAGGTTCTGCATTGTTGTGGTAGCTGGTGTGGTTCCATCCCAGTGCTCACCGCCAGGCTGACAAGGGCGTCTCTGTACATGTTTCTGTGACTGTCCTTTCTTGATTCCCTGACTGCCTCCACTCAGGTCACAGCACAGAGCAGCAAAGGGCAACTTTTTTCCTTTGTAGGATTCAGCACTGTTTGGTAGGCTAACACGCAGCAGTAACTGACGTACTGTTTCTGCCCTGCTTGGGACTCGCACTCAGTGAGGCCAAGTTTCTATCCTTAAGGAGTCTGTTGTCTAGTGTGTGTATGGAAAACAGGCAGACCCGCAGGGGAGCACGTATCTGTTTACAGCACAGTCTCAGGAAAAGGTAGGGATGGCCCGCTGTTGTGGGATATTGTATCTGGGCGACTGTTACCCAAGCAACCTTAGACTGACTGGTTCTTTTTCTTAACTGATGCTCTCAAGAACTATAGAGAACGCGCTGGAGCTGTAACGCTTGGAGAACAGAACAACCCGTGAGCACTTTGTGTCTCCAGAGAGGTGGCGTGTCCTTCACTGTGTTATGTTACACTTGGGGTGCACACTGGAGTTAGGGCACTGTTGTTCATGGTCCCCCAGCTGTTGAGCTAGTGGGGTATTCATGGATGAGACTCCATCTACCGCGAACCGCTTTCCTGAGCCTCAGGGTACACTCTTATCAGGGACGCTAACTTCTGTTGTCCCCTGATGCTTAGTTGTAAGTAATAAGCTTTACGTTACTACTATCTGATCCGAAGCGGGAAAGGTGCCCCCATGAGATGTGGCGGACCAAAGGAACCAGGGCACAGTAATGTTGACTGACACAGGCTTTGATTATGAATTTGAAAATGCATTCTTCAAAGTGTCAACTTTTAATGGCACAGTATTATTATTACAGGGCATCCTCCTCATACCGTGAAGGGCATTGTAAGACCAGGAGAGGAGTTCCTGCTCTCCCTAAGCTTCGCTTGTGTTCTCTCCTGCTCCCACAGGCAGCTCACTAAACCATTATTCATAGCTACCTAGACAAAGCAGCTAGGTGGTTTGCTTGACTGTTGTTGCTCACCCACCACATATGGAAATCCTGAGGCTGAATTTACTGTCAGCCCTTTGAGTCACAACCCCACCCCCCATCCCCCTCCACCCCCCCACCCCCCGGCAGCTCATAGTCCCTCCCCCAGTTGGAAGTCTGGGTCCTGGTCAAAGATGTTTTCCCATTGCTTTGACATACCTTGTGAAATCATCTGGAAGAATGTACTAAGATCCTTTGAATCCTGCAGGAATGTTGAACTCGGTGAAAAGTAGTGAGGTTAAGAAAGCAAATAATATGCTCAGGAGATGTTCCCTGGATGTGGCTAGAGGCATCAAAGAGATTGATGAATCTGCATTTCAAAAAGCCAGTGGGGGTTGCCATTCAACTTACCTCATATCAAAATCGGCTCTCCGCTCCCTAGGATGTCCCTACCGTAAGGATAGTATGTGAGCATGGCTCACCCTAGGAAAGAAATGCCTGGGAATGGTACTGTCTCCTTCAGTCAAAGCAGCTCAGAGAAATGTGTCTCTTGTATTAATAGAACACAGCAGATCTCATAGGCCAAGCATCTGCTGTATTGAAGGCAATACGTTTAATCAAAGATATTCCTGTATTCTATCTAATTAGTGTTCAGCACCACTACTGAGACAGAATATTCCAGAGACTAGTATTGGCCTATTAAACAATTCAGAAACACAAGAGTTAGAGATGTTAGAAAAAAAAAAACCTCGCTTGTAAACGATAGAGTAAGAACTTGTATTGGACACAACAGAGTGCTACTTTATTGTCTCTAGGCAACACTCCCTGTAGCGGTCTCGGGGGACGATAGCATACGCTGTTTGGTACAAAGAGTTGTTCAGAATAAGGCCAGGCAACAGACATGCTGTGAGAATCACCTGCTGAAGTTCAGTTCTCATTGACAGTTCTAGAGAGCTCATAGGCATTGGCAATGGGGACGGGTGCCACCCCAGCAAGACCTCATGACAACAGTCCAGTGTAGTGTTATAGCTGTTGTCATGGAGATGGAAGGTTTACAGAAACTGTGAAGAACATCTGGCTCAGCCAGTCAGGTTAGACAAGGGGGCATCTAGGCCTTCCACCCCCTCCCCCCCATAGTGTCTTCAGGAGCAAAGCATGGCAGGAGACATTCTATACTGACAATCAGTTTGCTTTGAGATAATCCTCTCATTCAAAAATCTTACATTGTATTGATTTACAATCTATCTTCCTGTGGCTTCTGCAGTATCAATTTTGTATTTGTTCCAAGTCCTGCCCTCTAGGACAACACTTTAAAAAAAAAAAAAAAAAACAACCCAACAACCAAGATTCCTTTCTAGAGGCGAGATCTTCCAACAGTTACAGCTAACCAACCACCCTTTACTTTATCCTTCTTATAACTCTGATTTGAACTGTTCACTAAAGTCTCCCCCTGGTTCCACTTCTGTCTGAGGGGAAACACTGGTAGCGGAAGGATCCATGGAAGCTTCCAAAGGAGGGACGCAACCAACAGCCCTGTTTAACAACAGTGCCTGTGACCCACAGCAGTGACTAGTATTGCATGATAGCCCTAAGGTTGCAGTAGGAGTATGTGTACCTTAGCAGTCACTTACTGCTCTGTAACTGGATTAAGACCCATTCAACAAGAGGGAAGCCTGGCTGGTCTTGGAAACCCAGCCAACTATCCAGGGGCTAGTTTCTCATGGATTTGGGAGGAGAAACCACAACCTAACTACATGGTAGACTTTTATCCTTATACCCAGAGATAAGGGTAGTCATCATCCCTTATCAAGGAAACTTCTCTTTTTGACAGACAGAGATTGTTACAGAAAGTCACAACCAATCCAAATGCAAGGTTGTGGAGCTCAGTCCCAGTGGATACATCTATGCAACCATGTCCCCACCTAAGGCTCAAGGAACATTGCCTGAAAGAGTGGAAGAGCCAGAGATTCAGGGAGTTTGATGTGAGACTGTGCTTCCACAATCCACAATGCCAGAAGCTACACCCGCAGACTTATCAATATGACTGCCTAAATGTGAACCAACCAAGGACAATGCCAGTAGTCATGGTAATGTAGACAAAGAAAAGGCCAAGGCCTCAATCCTATACAGAGAAATAAAGAGTGTCGAGAGAGGGAGAAATAGTTTTCCCCAGGGAAGAGCACACCAACTGGCTATCCACTACCAAATGATCAGCCTGAAAGCATGACTACGAGTAACATGATAGAGACTGTATATGTTATATTACATGTACACATACACATACACATATACACATACATACACACATGCACATACATACACACACACGCACACACATACGCACACATACACACATACACACACACACACACACACACACACACACACACACACACATATATGTGTGTGTAATGACAATAAATGAAAAAAAAGGCCATTAAATTGAATGAGAGCAATGAATGAGGGGTAGTTGGGGGAGTTTGGAGGGAAGAAAAGGGAAAGTAATATAATTATACACTAAATTGAAAAAAACCCAAAGAAATAGTTAAAAAAGAAGAGAAAAACAAATGAAAACTCCAAACTACAATAGAAAAGAAGAGGAAGGAGGAGGAGAAGGAGGAGAAAAGGAGAAAAGTAAGAGAAGGAGGAAGAGGAAGAGGAGGAGGAGGAGGGGGGAATAGGAGGAAGAAGAGAAGAAGAAGAAGAAGAAAAAGAAAAGGAAGAAGGAGAAGATATCTTTAAGAATCTCTTGCCGGGTGGTGGTGGCACATGCCTTTAATTCCAGCACTTGGGATGCAGAGGCAGGTGGATTTCTGAGTTCGAGGCCAGCCTGGTCTACAGAGTGAGTTCCAGGACAGCCAGGGCTACACACACAAAAAAAAGAATCTCTTAAAGATGACTGTGTAAGCCTGACCATCCCACGGCTGCAGTCAGTCTTACACAGTCAAAAGTATTCATGTAGAGGACCTAGTTTGCTTGCCAGCACCTACATGGCCTGTGAGAACCATGTGTAATTCCAGTTCCAGGGGATTCATTGATCTCTTCTGCCCTCCACAAGTATTTGCACATGCAAAACATATAAACTAACACATACATACACACATAAAAATAGTAAATCTAAAAAAATAGACTGACTATTCCAAATACCTCTTACGTATGAGACCTACATATAGGCAATCACTGTGACCTCCCCTAGTTTGAACACAACATCTCCTTCAAAGGAACACAAACTGTGTTAGCATATTGCGTTGTAATCAAGTGTCTCATTTTTTTCTACACTGATAGCTAAGCCATGGCATCATAACAGAGCCATGAAATAGGAAGGGACGTGTGTGATAAAGGCTTTCACACTTAGTAATTCATGTTAACCATTCACTCATTAGTTTATAATCATTGTTAATCCCACAAGTGCTCAGGTCTGTCAAGTTATGTATGTTGTATAGTGTGTGTTGAATATTAAGAAATAACAGACTGTTTTCTGTCTTGAAGAGACCCATACTCCAGTTAAGGATAGGAAAATCAACTCTAAAACAAGACAAGGTCTTAAACCATCACATAATGTAAAGACAGAATTGAATCATGACCCCACATTTCTATACAGAGCTTTGACTAAGCCAATAACACTGTACTGCCCCACCTTAGTATTTATATTTAATAATGAAATACTTGCAATTTGGGGTTTGGTTCCAAGGAATTGATGCTTCAGGCTTCAGAACTATTTATTTATTTTTCCTACAGAAGGCATTGCATTGTGTGTGAAATTAGATTTCCTATTAAGCTAACAGCACTAACATCATTTATTAGGAACAAACTGGCTGAGGAATTTATATTTCAATATGTCAGTATTGGGGGTAGAGGTGTGCTGAAGCAGGAGGATTATGAGTTTAAGTCCAACTTGAGCTATATAGCAAGACCCTGTCAGGAAAAAGTAAGAGCTGACATGAGCTTTGGGTTTAAGCAGAAGATGGGTGATGGGCAGGAGTCCTGTGTAATTAAGCCGCCCGAGGGGCGGGTGGTGGTGCAGTTTGGTGGGTCATGGCTTCGGTGCTAGTTCTTGGAGGTGGCCCTCAGATAACTGCCCTTCGCATGGGGGTGAGGGAATGTGCTCTATGAGGCATTGCTTATAGGGAACCTAAGGTGAGTACAGGTTTAGGACAATGATTTCTCTCACAACTGTAATAAATACATCATTGTGATTATGTGGTCCATATTTCAGTATGAGGTTCTCTTAAAGCTCATCAAAGAAGCACCAACAAGCAGGAGAATTTGGGTCCTTCTATTCCCTGGCTGGCAGCTGGCACTTGCTTGTCTCAGAGATTTCAAAGTTAGAAAGCTACAGGCGATCTGTTGTATGCCTGAGCCTATCCATGCTTAGAAATAAAGGTGAACTCAAGCCCCAGGATGCTCAATAGGGATGGTTTTGAGTTCTGAACCAGTAAGGTGGAAGTGTGGGGAGAAGGCTACGTGGAGGAGAACTCAAAGATTGTAACTTTCTGGAGTGCCAGAATATAGGAGGAAAAGGGCAGACATTTCTTGATATTGAGACATTAAAAATCACCATCTCACAGCAAATTGATGTGCGAGCCATTTTTATTTATATTTTTTTACATTTTCCATTTATGTAAGGTAATGTCCTAGTCTAAAGAATCGGATATTTGAAGTGGATTCACCTTTGCTAGACTCTTGAATTTATTACTGAGTAAGGTTCATTTTTTTCTCATAACTGGGACTAAGACAAATTAGGCATATATTCTTTGAGGAATTAGCATGTGTGTGTGTGTGTATATATATATATATACACACACACACAAGCTAGAGTCTGACTGAAGGCAAAGGAGACAAACATAAAAAAAAAAACGAAGGCAGAAACTCTACTCCCATATAGGATGAAATTAAAAAAGATAGAAAGAACTTGCAAGATGAGTTTGAGAGCTTTGAAAAGCTCCCTCACAAGGAAGAGTGATGATGATGACACACTGAGAAAAATCAAGTATGAGCTGATGAGATACAAATTGATAGGAGAGGGTGCCATGACCAAATCTTTAGCTCCTGGCAATATTTACATGTGGCACTAAAGATATTGGTTCAATTCCCAGCACCCACATGGAAGCTGACCCTAATTCTAAAGGACCTGATGCCTTCCTCTGGCCTCCACAGGCATGCTTGCAAGCAAGACGCTCATACACCTAAAACAAAAATGAACACATACTTTCCAAAAGGAGTATTTGCATTCGTGTTCAGTGAATAGTTAGACTATAATCTCCTTAGGGTCAGGGACCACGCAGATTACAGTGGAAAAAAAAATATAGAAACAGGCAGACCAACAAAAACTTAGCCTTGTTGATTCAGTGTGGTGGTGGAAGGGGTAGGCCCTGTTCCCTCCAATCTGTTTTGATGACAAGATATGTTATCACTGAAAGTAAATGCTAAGTTAGAGTTGAAGTAGCTACTTGAAACTTCCCAAGTTAGGGGTTTTGAAAGCAGTTTAAATATTAGAAGTAGTGTTTCCCTGGCAAGACTGACTCTCCCTTCTCTCCCTAGAACACATTGGAGGGACTGAGAAACAGCAGTTCTTGAAGGGTTGGAAACACTTATGCAAATGGCATTTTGATGAGATAACTGTAAGTTGATCAAGAACACATGGATTAAGTCTCCCACGGAAAGCCACTGGTTTTAGGAGTAAAGGCCCGGCACTGCTGACATCATGGAGCTCGGGTTTTGCTGAGCTCCCTATCTCTGGAAAATCAGTTAAGACTCCCATCAGAGATCCACAGCTGTGGGGCATTCTCAGATCTGCTTGATGGTTTCGGGGCTTTCAGAGTGGAGCCAAGAGATTTCTAGCAGACAGAGTTAAACGAAGGGCTGGAAATCTTTGAAAGCATGTTCCCAGGCAGGGCCATCACTGCCTTTATAGTTGGTACCTGCCTAAGGGCCTAAGTTACAAGAACATTCACTTGGAGTTTGTGTTTAGAGACTGTCTGGGTCGTAGACTTTGCTAGGATTGCTTAAATGGAAACTTTGGCTATTTTTTCCCCTACAAACTTAAAGTGCAATTTAAATGAAAAACAAAAAACACTCCCAACTTTCTGAGCACGAGCAGAAATTGCAATGTTGTTTTGCAGTCCAGGGAGAAAATATCATGAGAAAGAAGGAGGCAGAATGTAGGGGCCACGGGCATCTTTTCTAACTGTTGCTCTCATTAACACTGCAGGTTGTTGAAGACAACCCATCGTTTTAGAGGTCAATTGATAGATGAAGGGTGAGTATAAAAAATTTTTTTAAGTTTTATGTACTTTATAATTTATTATTTATTTTATGTATCTGAATACACTGTCACTAGCTCACTTCAGACACACCAGAAGAGGGCATCAGATCCCATTACAGATGGTTGTGAGCCACCATGTGGTTGCTGGGAATTGAACTCAGGACCTCTGGAAGAGCAGTCAGTGCTCTTTACTGCTGAGTTATCTCTCCAGCCCAGCTTCTTTGTATTTAAGTTGTAGAACAACTTTCATAAGAATAGAGAATTTTGTATTTCAGAAAGCGAAGAACATCTTACACATGAAGAATGGGTGTCCTTACATGGACAGTTCTATAGTGACTACTTACAAAATTTAAAAAGTTAAACCACACCACCCGAGATTATTAAACAGGGGACCATGGAGTTTGGACTCGTATCTTCCCCAGATCTCTTTGTTGTGTCCCACGCTTCAAAGCTGGTGCTATCTAGGACCTATAAGCAATGGTTTTTCTATCTGAATTCAGAATTTTCACAGTGGTGCAGACAGAGAGATTAGAGGCAGTTATAATCCAAAAGAGGGTCAGTGGTGGCCACACTAATGCAAAGAGTAGTTATGACTAAGACAAGAAATAATAAGAAAAGGCCACAGGACCAAGGAGGAAAAATCAGAGGACTTGAGGGTGACTATGTGTGATCACCCCAAACTAATAACTACTTTGATACAGGAAACAAACTATTATAATGGGATTAGGAGATGAGAGAGTAGGGAGATTCAATTTACGATGGTGCTCCTAGCCATGTTACCTCAGGTCAGGCAATCCAGGATTCGATTTAAATAAAGATAAGGCTGTGGTAACTGACATCAAATGCTTAAGGGTCTCAGAAACCTCCCTCCTGGATACTAAGCATCATGCTTTACAGTTGCTCAATTCAATAGCTCTGCAGCGGCCGAGGTGTGATGATGGCCAGTTTCTATTTTTTAAGTAGCTGCAATCAAGCAGACACAAAGTTACATAATTTCTGTTTTCCTGAGCAGGGAGGGTCTCTCACGGGTGTAGTGCACTCCCTAGAGACTGGCTTGAAAGCTGAGTACAAGTCAGAGAGGGTGAGGGCAGAGGGAGAATTTCTTTCTTAAGATCATGACTGAAAGAATTCTTCTTTTAATCCTGAGTCCAGTCAGTGGTACCAGGATGTGCATGGGTGTAGGGCCACCCACAGGGAGCATGGGAAAGCTACCAGGAGACAGCCAGAGGAAACTGACCCTCCCTTCCTAGTAGACACCAACACTAATAACCCTTCCTCGGTGAGGCGGGGGGTGGGGTTTCGTGTTCTCTTCCTCCATCTTTGCCAGACGTCAATGATAACTTTTAAAGCTTAGCTTTTAAGAGAAGCCACCATGTGCTGAGAGGACACTGCGGAATTAAATATTCTGTGACATGAAATTATGCTCAGATCATATAAGAGTGGATTTGGCTTTGTAAACAGAATTGTTGAAGTTATAATTGCCTAGATGGCAAAACTCACCTAACTAGAGACTCTTCTTCCCCTCCTAGGGACCTAGACAGTGATGGGCAGGGCCACACCTTGCCAAAGACTGCTTAGTTTTGCATACCTCTTGAGTAACTGAACTTCATGTCAGGACTCAGAAGCAGGTCTTGAGAGTGTAGCTCGCTGGTCTTTATTTGTTCCTCTTCCAAAGTGTCCATATTTAAAATCTTTCTCTGCCTTTCTCAATGACATAAATCATCTCTTTAATTGGCTGATTGAGGACCAGTGGCTGAGCTTAGTTTTTTAGGGCTTCCAGAGTCTCGTCTCTGATGCTAGCAGCTCCCCCAACTGTAACTTTAATTTTTTTCAATACCTATTTTTAGTGATGGTTCTTAAATGCTTTAGCCTTCCTGTAGCCCACCGTCAGGAACACCAGGAGAAGTTCTTGGCTGTGTCTCTCTCAGGAAAGCAACAATCAGCAAAGACTCGAGACCCACAAGTATAGTTCAGCTAGTTGTACCAGCAAGCCAAGCTCTGTCTCCTTCACTCCATGGAGCCTTATTTATACCCTCCAAATGTCACGTACCCTCCACGTGCCTTGCCTCAGCATGTGCATCCATTCAGCCCAAGTCCTCAGAAGTGGCAAGAAACTTCAGTCTACCACTAAAAGTTGGTTTGGTGCGTTTATCCTGACAAATGTAGCTCAACTATGCAATGTAAGGTGAATCAATAAATACATGTGTGCCATTAGCAAAGAATCTTTCGTCACATGTTCTTCCAAGTGCTTGCTTTAGCAGAACATCCTCTCTCCTGTCTCTGCTTCAGTGAAACATTCCTTCACTTGTTTGCCCCAGCAAATCATCATCCAACTGACTTTCCAAAGAACCCCTAAGTTTCCACTTTAAGCAACAATTGCAATAAAAATTCCAGTAGTCCTGGACCTTTGTGGGTTGTCTTTCCACAGAACATCAGATTCCTGCTCTAGACCGTGGGAATGAAAATTACGTCCCCAACATGAAGGCCACTGCTTGCCTTGGGTAAGGAATGATATGTGGACATTTCTGAGAGGCCAGATTCACTGATAATGTGTGTCAACCTGTGCAAACTTTCTGAATGATCCTATAGAAGCTCTGAGGCATGAGAAAAGACCATGGAACAAATGCCTCTGCTAGCCTGAAATGGTACAATCGGATCCTTAGGGTGAAGAGCCACACGGAACCCTCAAATGTTTGTGTCTACACACACACACACACACACATACACACACACACACAATCTTTCAAATTATGAAAGCCTCTTATTTTAAAGAAAATCTTCTACTCCTATTGTTTCAAATCAGTCTTCAAGTCTTCCCATTTTGCCAAGAAGTGAATTCATTCTCAGACCCCCTGGTTCCTCGTCTAGCAGTCTTCTTCTCTTCCCTGTTCTTCCTTGTTCCCTATTTGTCATGCACACACCTCACTGGCACTCGCGTTTGTAAGTCTCTGGGATGAACTCGACATGGTTTTCATTTCTAGGATAAATGCACATCTTTGGGATTAGGAGCCAAGCTTGAATTTTATCAGTAGGGTTTTATATCGTTAGTTTTATAAGCCCTACATGATGACAAATTCTTTCCAACGGTAAAACTATGCTTAACTCAAAACTTTTGTGAAGTGTGTGCCTGAAGTTTCAGGAGATTGACTGGCCTCTTCTAACACTTGTAAGCAGTAGGCTTAATGGTAAATGTGGTTGGAGCTGGTACCATACTTTCCCCCTGAGTTCTCAGGAGGGGTTCCCATTTTGTTCATTTATATCCTGTATTCTTTCAGGATGACTTTGAAATGAGTATGAGTACTGACTTTGGTCAGAAAAAATACTGTCAGCTTCTAGATCGAATATTTGAAAATCCACTTGTGGTCATTTTATGTTAGCTTTTATAGTTCCATGGCTATGTTGACTGGATGTCTCAAACAGTTAATAAATTGGTCTTAATCATTATGTTAAAATTATTATTAAAAGGTTACACCCTGTTTCCCAAGTTGTGAAATAATTTCAGATCATATTGGGAAGCATTTCTGGTTTATTGGCCATGTCAAGTGGCCAAGTAAACTGTTTACTTTCTCACTTGAATTTTTATTTAAAAATCAAAATTTCACAACCAGTTTAGATTTCCCAGGGGCACTTGCTTAAAGTGGAGTGCATTTAAAAATATGTGATATGCTTTTAAAAGAAAAGAATTAAGTTGCACAAAGTAAAGATTCAAAAAAGATTTAGATTGCTCTGGTTGTTTGAAAGATTATGACACTTCCATTTATATAAAACCCAATTCCTGGGGGTTCTGTAAATTCCCAAACTCAATATAATGGAGTTTTGTAGTTAGAAAAAAAAATGTCATAATAAGAAAAAAAAAACGTGATTCTAATTATTGTATTTTCCCCAGAGATAGATCGTTTCCTTGGCATGCTGATATTTATTTTGTAGGTAGTCAACTATTTTATTAACAACTGGCAAATCTGCTCCTACAAAATATTACCAACTTTAAAGCAAGTCACTAATTTAACAAAAAACAAAAGCAAAGGAACAAGCAAACAGAAAACAAGCAGTAGATTAAGTACTCGAGGGATTTGCAAAAGCATCAGCGCTTAGCTTCCGTGGATGCCAGTATAGATTGCGTTAACAAAGGGAATGGGCGTGGTGACCTCTGACCTTCAGAAACAGCTCTGCGTGTCAGCTGAGGAGCAGATGGGAACGGAGAATAGCCTTGACCTTCCTTGCAGCTCAACGATTATTTTTACTCACAATTATGAAAACTGTAAAAGATACAATCCAAATAGAATGCAAATCATTAATATTTAAGCTATAACCCTGGCTTATGCAGCACCATTGCCTCAAACATTTTTAATTTGGTAAAATTAAATTCTGAACACAGTGATTCTGAAATTCCTGCACCTCAGAAAGTCTTTTCTAAAGCCTTCAGGAGGTTACACATGAAATTTCAAACAGTGGGCAAGTCCTTCTCCATGCTTGCTCGTGAAGTTTGCAGTCGAGTGTCTACTCCGGGAGGTCACACATCTCCAAGGGCCTGCACCCAGGCGTGGCTTCTGCATCAGCTCCTGCCTCCAGGTTCCAGCCCCACCTGAGTTCCTGTCCTGACTTTCTCCAGGGAAGGACTATGATTTGGAAATGTAAACCGAATAACCCCCTTTTCCCCAGCTTGCTTTCTGGTCACGGTGTTTTTGCTGCAGCAATAGAAATCCAAATCAAAATACCTCCCATGTGAACTTTGCCCAGCTCTTAAGATTAAAGAGGCTGAAGAAGGAGTGAAGACTGCTGGTCCGTCCCTTCTCCATGTAAGGGGATCCTCTACTGTGATGGCTAAGCTTGGCTGCCAACTTGAATGGATGAGGAATTGAGGAGGTCTTCTGGGTGGTTCTCCACTGGTATTTCCTGGAAGTGTTAACCGAGAGGCAGGCTCCCCGCGAGTGGGCAGCACTTTCCGGAGACCGCCCAGTTATAAGCAGGATTGTTGCTTTTTGCATGTCTGCCATTTTGGTCCCTGCTGGTGAGTACAACTGCTCCATTGCTGCCTCCATTGCTACCATTCTCTTTGGCTATCAAACCCCAGCTCCTAACATGAGCTAAAGACCAGCATCTCTCCCGGAATCCTTCAGGCTTTCATCAGTAGACTGAGACTGCACAGGCATTCAGCTTCTCAGACTCAAAGGCTACTCTATCCTAACCCTCTCCTGCATGCACACAGTTGGTTTTGGACTACTGGACCCAAAGCATATAAACCTCTAATCTCTCTGTGTCTGTCTGTCTGTCTCTCTCTGTCTCTGTCTTTCTCTCTCTGTCTCTGTCTGTCTCTGTCTCTCTCTCTCTCACACACACACACACAAACATACACACACACACACACACACACACACACACACACACACACACAAATTCTATGCACATGGTTTTACATCAGTTTCCAGCCTAGCAAGTGAATATTACAAAGACATAGTGATGAAGCCGCTCATTCCTGCTGAATGGGCTTTGAGGAGCTCACAATGTACATACTAGAAGCTCCTTCCTGTGTTCACCGTGAGGCAATGCTCCAGGCCATTCTTTCTCCTTCCCCCTCACCTGGAGGAAGAGGAAATGGACAGGCTAGAATACTCTCAGATTTATGAATACCTGGCCCTGGCCTGCTGGCAACTGACCTGAGAGCTATCCCACCCCTTACCCTCCTAAGTCCTGGGAACTGACTTCTGCTCCCTAGGTCAGGGGCTCTGACAGAGACTGCCTGGGAGAGCTGGCCAGAGCCCAGCTGGACTGCGAGCCGATTTTAAAATCCTCAAAACAGTTGCAAGACAGCTTGGCCGTTTCTTATAAAACCAAACACAGTCTCACGACATGATCCAGCAATTAGGATCACACTCCTTGGTATTTACTCAAATAACTTGAAAGTGTGTGTGCACACAGATATTTATAGTAATTTTAGTCCCAATTACCAAATCTTGGAAGCAACCAAGATGTCCTTCAGCAGGCAGGTGAATGAATTCGTAAACTAGGCTATGTCAGGATAGTGGAACATTTGCCAAAGCTAAAAGGAAACCACTTAACAGTGCAGTGAAAGACGTTGAGAACAGAAATGTGGATGCGTGTGACTACATGAAAACAGACAATCTGTAAGGGTCATGGGCTGCATGATTCCAGTTACAGAACATTCTGAATTGTCTATATTTTAGTCTTGTGGAGACAGAATAAAGATCTGAGAAGGAGAAACAGAAACAATAGATGTAAGGAGGAGGATGTTCAGTCCAAGAAGGTACTCTGTGCAATGTGATGATAAGTTTCTGTGGCAAGATCTTGTGAAGGCATGGTTTGTGCCAGGTGTCATGAATTTCTATGCCTCAAGAACTCTTGCAGGAGAGAGCACAGAAATCCATGGAGGGAGGGAGGGAGAGAGAAGGGGGGAGAGGGAGGGGGAGAGAGAGAGAGGTGTTTGTTTTGTCAATTGCAGTCATTTAATCAGGTTGAAGAGACAGGTTTCTACTTTTTTTTATTAGATATTTTCATTATTTACGTGTCATACTATATCCCCTTTCCCAGGTACCCCTCCGAAAAATAAAATAAAATACAAAACAAAAACAAACCCCTGTTCCCTCCCCCCTCCCTGTGTTCACCACCCCACCCTCTCCTGCTTACTGGCCCTGGCATTCCCCTACACTGGGGCATAGAAACTTCACAGGACCAAGGGCCTCTCCTCCCATTGATGACCGACTTGGCCATCCTCTTCTATACAATGCTTCTGGAGCCATTAGTCCCACCATCTGTACTCTTTGGTTGGTGGTTTAGCCCCTGGGAGCTCTGAGGGTACTACTTAGTTCATATTGTTCAACTGTGCCTATGTGCTCGAGGCTCTTCCCCACTTTCTCTTCTATTAGTTTCAATGTATCTGGTTTTATGTGGAGGTCCTTGATCCACTTGGACTTGAGCTTTGTACAAGGAGATAAGAATGGATTTGCATTCGTCTACATGCTAACCTCCAGTTGAGCCAGCACCATTTGTTGAACATGCTGTCTTTTTTCCACTGGATGGTTTTAACTCCTTTGTCAAAGATCAAGTGACCATAGTTTTGTGGGTTCATTTCTGGGTCTTCAATTCTATTCCATTGATCTACCTACCTGTCATTGTACCAATACCATGAGTTTTCATCACAATTGCTCTGTAGTATAGCTTAAGGTCAGAGATGGTGATTCCACCAGAGGTTCCTTTATTGTTGAGAAATAGTTTTGACTATCCTGGTTTTTTGTTATTCCAGATGAATTTGCAAATTGCTCTTTCTAAGTCTGTGAAGAATTGAG
>NW_022196891.1:82924888-82948762 GCF_008632895.1 Mastomys coucha
TCAAATGCTTTCTCAGCATCTAATGAGATGATCATATGTTTTTTTTTCCTTTGAGTTTGTTTATATAGCAAATTACTTTGATGGATTTCCATATATTGAACCATCCCTGCTTCCCTGGGATGAAGCCTACTTGATCATGATGGATGATCGTTTTGATGTGTTCTTGGATTCAGTTTGCAAGAATTTTATTGAGGATTTTTACATCTATATTCATAAGGGAAATTGGTCTGAAGTTTTCTTTCTTTGTTAGGTCTTTCTATGGGTTAAGTTTAAGACTAATTGTGGCTTCATAGAAAGAATTGGGTAGAGTACCTTCTGTTTCTATTTTGTGGAATAGTTTGAGGATTGTTGGTATTAGGTCTTCTTTGTTTTTGTTTTTGGAGACAGGGTTTCTTTGTATACCCTGGCTGTCCTGTAACTCAGTCTGTAGACCAGGCTGGCCTCGAACTCAGAAACCCACCTGCCTCTGCCTCCCAAGTGCTGGGATTAAAGGCATGCGACACCACTGCCCGTAGGTCTTCTTTGAATGTCTAATAAAATTCTGCACTAAACCTATCTAGTCCTGGGCTTTTTTTGGTTGGGATACTATTAGTGACTGTTTCTATTTCATTAGTAGATATGGGACTGTTTAGATCGTTGATCTGATCTTGATTTAACTTTGGTACCTGGTATCTGTCTAGAAAATTGTCCATTTCATCCAGGTTTTCCAGTTTTGTTGATTATAGACTTTTGTAGTAGGATCTCATGATTTTTGGGATGTCTTCAGTGTCTGTTGTTATGTCTCCCTTTTCATTTCTGATCTTGTTAATTAGGAAACTATCTCTGTGCCCTCTAGTTAGTCTGGCTAAGGGTTTATCTATTTTGTTGATTTTCTCAAAGAACCAGCTCCTGGTTTGGTTGATTCTTTGTATAGTTCTTTTTGTTTCTACTTGGTTGATTTCAGCCCTGAGTTTGATTATTTCCTGCCTTTGACTCCTCTTGGGTGAATTTGCTTCTTTTTGTTCTAGAGCTTTCAGATGTGCTGTCAAATTGCTGGTGTATGCTCTCTCCAGTTTCTTTTTGGAATCACTTAAAGCTATTAGTTTTCCTCTTAGGACTGCTTTCATTGTGTACCACAAGTTTGGGTATGTTGTGGCTTCATTTTCATTAAACTCTAGAAAGTCTTTAATTTTTTTCTTTATTCCTTCCTTGACCAAGTTATCATTGAGTAGAGTGTTGTTAAGCTTCCACGGGTATGTGGGCAGTCTATTGTTTGTGTTGTTATTGAGGAGCAGCTTTAGTCCATGGTGATCTGATAGGATGCAAGGAATTATTTCAATCTTCTTGTATCTGTTGAGGCCTGATCTGTGACCAATTATATGGTCAATTTTGGAAAAGGTACCATGAGGTGCTGAGAAGAAGGTATATCCTTTTGTTTTAGAATAAAAAGTTATATATATGTATATACATATATATACATATATATACATATATATGTATGTGTGTATATATACATATATATGTATATATATATGTATGTGTGTGTGTATATATATATATATATATTTATTAAATCCATCTGTTTCATAACTTCTGTTAGTCTCACTGTATTTTTGTTTAGTTTCTGTTTCCATGATCTGCTCATTGCAGAGAGTGGGGTGTTGAAATCTCCCACTATTATTGTGTGCAGTGTAATGTGTGCTTTGAGCTAGTTTCTTGTATGAATGTAGATGCCCTTGCATTTGAATCATAGAGGTTCAGAATTGAGAGTCCATCTTGGTAGATCATACCTTTGATGAGAATGAAGTGTCCCTCCTTATCTTTTTTGATCACTTTAGGGTGAAAGTTGATTTTATTCAATATTAGAATGGCTACTCCAGCTTTTTTCTTGGGACCATTGGCTTGGAAAATTGTTTTCCAGCCTTTTATTCTGAGGTAGTGTCTGTCTTTGTCACTGAGGTGGGTTTCCTGTATGCAACAAAATGTTGGGTTCTGTTTACATACCCAGTCTGATAGTCTATGTCTTTTTTATTGGGGAATTGAGCCCATTGATATTAATAGATATTAAGGAAAGGTAATTGTTGCTTCATGTTATTTTTGTTGTCAGAGTTGGAATTCTGTTCATGTGGCTATCTTCTTTTAGTTTTTTTTGGAAGATTACTTATTTGCTTTTTCTAGGATATAGTTTCCCTCCTTGTATTGAATTTTTCCATTTATTACCCTTTGAAGGGCTGGATTTGTGGAAATATATTGTGTAAATTTGGTTTTGTCATGGAATACTTTGGTTTCTCCATCTATGGTAATTGAGAGTTTTCCTGGATATAGTAGTCTGGGCTGGCATTTATGTTCTCTCATTATGTGTGACATCAACCCAGGATCTTCTGGCTTTCATAGTCTCTGGCGAAAAATCTGGTGTAATTCTGATAGGTATGCCTTTATATGTTACTTGACCTTTTTCCCTCACTGCTTTTAGTATTCTTTCTTTGTTTTGTGCATTTGATGCTTTGACTATTATGTGGCGGGAGGAATTTCTTTTCTGGTCCAGGCTATTTGGAGGTCTATAGGCTTGTTGTATGTTCATGGGCATCTCTTTCTTTAGGTTAGGGAGGTTTTCTTCTATAATTTTGTTGAAGATATTTACTGGCCCTTTAAGTTGGAAGTCTTTATTCTCTTCTATACCTATTATCCTTAGATTTGGTCTTCTCATTGTGTCCTGGATTTCTTGGATATTTTGGGTTAGGAACTTTTTGCATTTTGCTTTTTCTTTGACTGTTGTGTCAATGTTTTCTATGGTATCTTCTGCACCTGAGATTCTTTCTTCTATCTCTTGTATTCTGTTGGTGATGTTTGCATCTATGGTTCCTGACCATCCTTTCCTAGGATTTCTCTCTCCAGAGTTGTCTCTCTTTGTGATTTCTTAACTGTTTCTACTTCCATTTTTAGGTCCTGTATGGTTTTGTTCAATTTCTTCATCTGTTTGGTTGTGCTTTCCTTTAATTCTTTAAGGGATTTTTGTGTTTCCTCTTTAAGGGCTTCTACTTGTTTACAAGTGTTCTGTATTTCTTTAAGGGAGTTATTCATATCCTTCTGAAATTCCTCTATCACCATCATGAGATATGATTTTAGATCCAAATCTTGCTTTTCTGGTGTTTTGGGGTATCCAGGACTTGCTGTGGTGGGAGTATTAGGTTTTGGTGATGCCAAGAAGTCTTTCTGTTGGTGAGATTCTTGAATTTGTCTTTTGCCATCTGTTGATCTCTGGTGTTAGATGTTCTTGCTGTCTCTGGCTGGAGCTTGTTACTCCTGTGGGTCTGTAAGCCTGTGTCAGCACTTCTGGGAGATCAGCTCTCCTCTGGTAAAACCCGTGTGCAGAGGGCTGTGGATCAGTGGTCCCTCCTGAGACCTGGGGTCAGAGCTCTCCACTTGTGGGAAAGGTGCAGAGAGGGCTGTGGATCTGCTGTCCCTCCTAGGTGTAGTTTGAGGTAGAAGGATCCTGTCCTGGCTGCCCTGCCACTTCTGAGGCCCATGCCTCCTGGCTGGTCCCACCTTAGAAAGTCACCAGAGAGAAAAAAATCATGTTTCTACTTTTTAAAGACACTCAACTTATGGTGCTTTGCCTTAGTGACCAGGGACAGTGAGAAACACACATAGCTTATTGTGAGAATATGGACCTTGGTTTACAATAGACCTGGCTGGCCGTGATTCACCAGGTGATGACCACTGCTATTTCTTCCTGTGTAATATTTATCCAGGCCTCTATCAGTGTGTTTCTCATCAAGAATAGCAAGAGATAGAAGACTTTGAAGCCATCTCTCCCTTTGCATTCAGCTTTTGTAAAACTGATAACAATCACCTTTCTGTTTCTTTGTGTCTGTTCTGTTTCCATTCTCTTCCTCTTAGCATCTTCTCCTCTTCCTGGTGTGGTGGAGTGTTATAATCTTGATCTTTTCCCTGTGTTTAATGCTTCTCCTTTTTTTGTGTGTGCTGGGTTCTTCCAGGGCCCTGCAGCCTAGAAGAGGGTCCTTCGCCTCTGAGTTCCACTGGCTCCTTAGATCACTAATACTCACCAATACAATAGATTGCTATTCACCAATAGAAACCTTGTCAGTTTGAAAGTGAGAGTAGGAGAGCTGATGGAGAGAGCCTTAGCTACCCAGGTTCGAGCCTGACCTAGTCTCTGCTGTATTCATCTTTCCTTTTGCATTCAACAGTGCACTCAACAGGATGGGAGGTGCACTGTTGATTTCCCAGAAGAACTTAAGACACAGAATATGTGCGATTGACTTTGAACACCCAACTTTTCACAACTTTTCACACTTCTGGGAGCTCACATCTGTTGGGTAGCAGAAACCAGTCAAATTGCCTAGAAGAGGCTCACACCAATTGGGATGCTTGAAAGAGACATTCTTCATTCTGTTTAGCTGCCTGTACGTTGTACAGTGCACTCCAAGTTGCTGCTTTCATGAGCCGACCCCTATGCTGAGGGGGTGTCGAGGTAGGCTTTGGTAAGTAACCTCTCACCAGTATTTCTGTAAGCGACTCCAGTAGAATTCGTCGGCTCACCACCATGTTGGGTTTAAGTGGTCTCCTGAATTTGTAGTATCATGTGTTCCCTATCTGGGAATGAGGAGATAGTTGTTTATGTCTCTCAGGCATAGCATCACTCAGCAAACCATCATGCAGGCTGTGACTTAGACTGTACTGCCATTTGTTCTACAGGAAATCCATTACATGGTGGTCCCTAACCAAAGGGTCACGCACATAGGACCCTACAAGAGTGGGAACTATCTGCCATGCCTGGATGGTGTCCTGTACAGAATTCGTGCCCCACATGATGTGAGGGAATGGATGAGAGGAAAGTGAGAGGACATGAGGACCGGACGTCTCATGGCAGGAGGACCGGAAGTCTTGTGGCAGGGCCAGTGGCTGAGGTGGACATTTGTTGTTTCTCTGTTTCCTTAAAGAGGACAGAGCAGGGAGAGAGACCTGCAGATGACAACAGTAGGATGGCCTGATTGCTTTCCGGAGCAGCAGTGGGATTGGGGAGAATGAGATTAATGTCCCTCTCTTATGGTAACTTTTCTCTCTTGAGGGATCTCACTTACCAAAATAAATAGGGGTTTCTCATTCCTCCCAGAAAAATATTGCAGGTTATCTGAGGGCTACAGCATGCTTCGAAGAGTAGCTGACCCAAATGGATCCAATTTGGAAGGTGTTTTGTTTTTCTGGGGTATGGATCAGTGGCAGTCAGCAAAGCTCATATAAAAGGAGATGAGGGCTCCTTATCTGGATGGAATTTAATTAAAAACAAACAAGACTGTGGCTACTATTTTAGGATAGCATAGCTTACTACAGTTTAATTTCCTTTCAAGAAAAGATGATATAAAACCTCTCCACATTCCAGCGTATGAAGGCAAATTCTACATCACATCATTATTTTCAAGTGTCTTATCCCCCTTGACCCTCTCATCATTCACTTCTACACGTGAGTTCCATTAGCCGATTCAGTTACATCCTGCCCCATATCTCTATCTTGCTCATTTTGAAAGCTCCTCAAAGCTAGAACTCTAAACCAACAATTCCAAAAATAGTTTTGTTTTTTTTTTTAAACAGAGATGTAATCACACATAGATTGAAAAGTGAAAAGTTCTCTGGATAATGTTTCCTGAGGTTCCCTGAAAAATAAGTTGGGGGGCTGGTGGATAATGAGCTAACCCATCATACCAGAGGTCTCAAAGAATAAACCACAGAAATGCATTTATCTCCTTTTGATGTTTAATGTTAACTCAGCCTGGAGACTCCTTTGGGTCTGTCTGTCTTCTCTGTGCACTTTACTTGTCTCAGTAATATTGGACGTCAGTGGCGGACTCCCAAAGGACACGTTATCATTTTGCATTACCCATACGATACCATATTCTTTGAAATGGATTTTTCCTTTAGAAGGGTTTCTGCATGGATCTGAGGAAATATATACATTCTTTGCATTTGCCTCCAAGGATCTTTGAGGTACTGCCTCGTATTCCCTCAGAGCAATGACAGTCAGCATTCCCATGTTCACGGAGCTTTTCTGTGTGACAGGTGACATACCACACAGCTAACTGGCAGCATTCTATGTAATCTTGGTTATAAAGCTCGGGGGATACACATGGCTTTCACTGCTGGAAAAATGTAGACCAACATGGTCCCATGGAAAAGCTATTTCCCAAAGTTACAGGGTAAAAAGGAGGGAGTGTCACCGACAATATAAGACTTAAAAATCCCATCAAATAAAATAGTTTTCTCCAAGATCTCACATTCCTAACCCTGTCTACAGCACTGCATTCAAACTCATGCACTGATCCATGATAAAGATCACTGTTCTGCTAGGCTGCATGGGACAGGTTTGTGATTGCAGTTATTTGGGAGACTCAAAGGTCAAGATTTTTAACAGAGGTCATTAGGGTGGGATAGAGTTCTTGTCTAAGTGGTTCAGAACTTGTCTAGCATGTGCAAGACCCTAGATACTATCCCCAGTAACACACACATACTACGGATGGGGAGGCAAAAAGAAAGAAAGAGAGAAAGAAAGAAAGAGAGAAAGAGAGAAAGAGGGAGGAGAGAAGGAAAGTCAGATTAAGATTCAGTCTTAAAATTTGTCTGTTTTCTCCACTTCCCTTTCTGTATCTGCCTTTCTTTACCTACACCCACTAGGCATGTCCGAGCTCTGCCTACAAGGTACATGTGTTATTTGCTATTCCACAAATAACCAAACATAGGTGCAAAAGTGGCCCAACCAAGAATCATGGACTCCCTTAAAGCATTTTAGGTACTTTGGGTGACTGGTTTGTTGACTTGATTGTGTTATTCTTGGCTGCGACTCTGTAGATGTAGATGCCATGCTGTGATGTCTCAACCTGAATCTTCCCATGTTGCCAAGACATCAAATGATGGTGTTTTGTGGAAGTTACTGCTAGTTCTTTCCTGTCTGCAAAATCAAAACTTGAGAATGACCTCATCTTTTTTCCTTAAATGAATCATAGTGCTTATAAATAACAATCATACAAAAAGAGCTTAAATTTTTTACAATAAAATTTGTCTCATGCTCTAGATTTTTTCGAGAATGTATGTCTATTTTTTTGATTTTCAAATGAACATGCTTGTGAATAGGGAGTGGAAGAAGGAAGGGTCTGAAACAAAATCTGGGACTCCAGCATGGAGGCCCATGGACATCTTCTTATGTACTAGGATGATATTTGCCAGCTAGAAGAGAGGCAGTTAAAAAAAATGTGATCACTGATCTAATTCATGGTGAGAGAAAAATATCATTTTGGGCTTGAAATTCATTTTCCACCAAAGTACTTATTATTCTTGGCCTTATGAAAAGTCATTCAGATATTAGGCAGGTTTATCTCATTTAATATAAAAGGATACACACTTAAAAATAAGTAATAAATAGATTTTGGCTATTGTATTAGTTAGGGTTCTGTAGAGAAAGAGAACTTACAGGATGACTATATGTATGTGTATATATACACACACATTTATATATACATACATATATATGTATATGTGTAATACACACACACACACACACACACACACACAAACACATACACACAAACACACACACTCAGTAAAAGGAGATTTATTGGCGTGACTTACAGGCTGTGGCCCAGCTAGTCCAACAATGGCCGTCTACCAGTTGGAAGTCCAAGAATCCAGTAATCGTTTCTTCCACAGGGCTGGATGCCTCAGTTGGTCTTCTGGATGCCTCAGTTGTTGGTCTTCAGTATCTGCTAGGATCCTAAAGAAGTAGGTCGTATGCCAGTGAAGTTATGGACTTGCTAGCAAGAATGAGAGCAAGCAGGCAAAAAGTGAAGCTTCCCTCTTCCGTGTCCTTCTTAGAGGCTGGCAGCAGCAGGAGTGTCCTGGATTAGAGGTGCGTCTTCCCACTTCAAATGTTTTACTTAAGGGAAAAAAATCCCTCATAGCTGTGCCCAGTGGGTTTAGTAATTTCAGATGTGGTCCGCGACAGGCAGGACCAACCATCAGTTCACTCTTTGTCAGCTTCCTGCTGTCTAAAGGACACAACCTCCAAATCTGCAGTAGAGATTCACTTCCTAGAGCCCACCCACCCCTCGGTCATTCCCCTTTGTCCCCTGACCACATCCTCATGGCACAGGCTCTGTTTCCATAGATCCTGAGTTCTTTCTCATAGCTGCTTGAGTGTCCACACCTCTACCTCCAAGGGGAGCATCACTGCCCTCCTTTCAGTCTCCGCTGCCAGTCAAATCCCATCCCAAGTTATCCTCTTTCGGACCCATTTCAGCAGACTGCTCTGGAAAATCACTCCAACCATGCCTGCCTCCTATGAGCCTGATGGCTTATACAGTTTGTGATGTGTCTATAGAACACTGCACGGGCCTGTTAATTACCTATTCCAGTATTGGGCATCAGTCTTCAAGATGGGATATTTTCCCTGTAAGAGTCTTGGACACTTCAATACAAGCTCTTAGTGACACTTGCTTCCAAATGACAAGCATAGGCACTTCCTTCAGGCATGCTCATTGAAGCCTCTAAGTTCTAGGAGGGGCAGGACCAGTTCTCCTCCTCTCATGACTCTTGCTTCAGGTGGTAAGTGGGGAGGAAAGCATCACTCCTAGGTCCAGGCCACCTCATGGAGTTATGGTACAGATATTTATGAACTTCCTAAGGTGGGGGTCTTTCTTTCTCTGAAAGAGCAGGAAATAGCCACTGAGCCTTTACTGTAGTCCTTAGAATATGTTTCTCTAGCCTATTCCCTCTAGTTGATGGAATTCTGTATTAGCTGGGAGAGAGGAGGCTCCGGAGTCCAGGCAAGGTACTGTCACCCCTTGGAGCTATTATAAGGATAGAAAGAGTTGTAAATAAGGAGTAAATAATTCTAAGTGTAAGAATAGAGAATAGATGACTAACCAGTTTAGCCAAACAAGTCTTCAAAAATAAGTTGCAAGGTAGATGATGATCTGTTTCTTGGTAAATACAAATTGTCCTCACCTAAGCATAGGAAACACTTGCTACTATAGACTGGCTTGCTTGAACTTTGTTAATCAATGACAAAATGTTGTAATTTCCTTTTGTGTAATGATTTTAATCTGTTTCTGAAGAATATGTTCTTGTGGTGATTGTTTTTTAGAGAATATGTAACTTGTGACTATGAGGTAATCGTTTTCCTACATAAAGAACTCTGTGTTAGGTGGTATAAAATGGCTAAGAGAAAAAAATAAAATTGTTGGAGTCAACTCGTTGGAATTTGCTCCATCTACCAAATATGTATATGTGTGTATGTCTATATGTGTATATATGTATACATGTATACACACATATACATGTATATGTAAAGTTAGTTGGCCCTTTGCTCCATTCACCCAATGTGTGAATGTGTCTGTGTTTGTATGTATGTATGTATGTATGTATGTATGTGTATGTATGTATGATGTTGTTGGAGCTTGTCTTGCTTTATCCATTCAATGTGTGAATGTGTCTGTGTTTATGTATGTATGTGTATGTATGTATGTATGTATGTGTATGTATGTATGATGTTGTTGGAGCTTGTCTTGCTTTATCCATTCAATGTGTGTATGTGTCTGTTTATGTATGTATGTATGTGTATGTATGTATATGTATGTATGATGTGTATGTGAGAGTGCATACTCTCCCCCTCTCTTTCTTTTCTCTATTCACTGACTGCCAGCAGCAGAGCATCAGTCAGTTACTATCAGCAGGGTCCCTATCCATTGCTATCAGAACTGGCCCCAACTTGGCTCTCCTCAGTTTACCCTGTGGTGTCAAAGCTGGCCTTCGACAAGACTTGCCTTTTTGTTTGTTGACCTGGCCTGCAGGTCACGTTATTGGGGGAACGAGGAGGGTCACAACCTGTGAATAAAGAATGGGCGAGAGAGATGACAGGACTCAAGGAAGCATTGCTTGTCAAGAGCCGTTTACTTGGTTGAGGAGAGCATATTTAAAGCAAAAATCTTGGAGGGAGGGGGAGAGGAAGGAGGGAAATGGAAGGTTACAAAATCTTCTGGGGTTGAGCTCCGGGGTGACAGGTGGGGAGGGGGTGGATGACAGGTGGAGAGGGGGTGGATTTCCGTGAATGTTCTTTTCCCAGGGCCAAGCTGGATCCTTGTGATTGTCAGGCAGGATGTTAATCTCAGGGTTCACATCCTTGTGATTGTCAGGCAGGATGTTAATCTCTGGGTTCTCAATTAGCTGGGGCAGGATATTTATCTCAGGGCTCTCATGGTTCCCAACAGTTTGTTGGTTTTTGTTGTTGTTGTTTTTCCTTTAGACAAAGGAGCCTGGAAACACACCGTTGAGGTTGATCAGACAGTTGCAGAGATCTGACAAAAGAGATCTGGATAGACGACACGGTAGTCAAAAGCATTTGCTAATCTGACATGAAGATCCAAATTTGCATCCTAATACGTTGTGTGGCTCACACACACCTACAGTTTCTGCTCCCAGGCATCTACCACCATCTTCTGGCCTCCTAGGGTACCTGAGCATATATGGGCATGCACGAACACACTCATACTGAGGAAAGGTTTTGACTTGCTGATAACAGGGAGCCCACTTCTTACTGCCCTTCCTCCTTTCCCTGTGCTTGTTTTGTCTGACCTGTGACATTACAACCTGTGGTGACCATTTTGCAGGAGCGTAAGCTGTCTTCATTAAGGTGAAGATGAGAGCAGCTGTGTAGGCCCTGGCTAGCGTGTCCCATGGCTGCCTTTGCCGACTCAGCCTTTAGGTTAGGGTCATTTACATCTTATGTTCTTTGCAGTTAGCTGCAATCCCCACAGACACCAGCACTGTCCCCTTTCACTGATAAAGACTGAAGGGCTCAACATTTGTGATGGGATGACAAATGATGGTTAATTTCTTTTATTTAAAATGGGATTTGATATTATGGCAAAAGTCTCTGTAGACACAGGTTCTTTGAGAATGAAGGAGACTTCCTTAGCTCTTGGTGAACTTAATTCAGAAGCCACCTAAGTCACCCTGAGCCAATGGGTTTCAAGTTTGTTGTCTTATGCCCAAGAAAGTGTAGACACAGTGCAAGCAGAGTAATCATCCCTTTATGAAAGGAAAGGGAGAATTCTGGAGATGGGAGGGGCTCCGAGGAGACAAGTCAACATGTTGCTGTGTCTGATGGGCTTCCATGGCTCTTACGGTGGCAGTCAGATTGAGAATGAAGTCGTCTTTACTGGACTTGGTTATTTTTTGAGGGATTTGTAGACCAAACGAGTATGCCTTCTGCATGCTTGCTTGGCCTAGTCATTCAGGAGATGGGTGCATGTACTGTATAATTCACTTATGATCCACCATAGGTTCTGCCTGAAGCTGTCCCTGCCTAGGGTTGGCATCAAATTTTACCATAAGAAAAAGAGTTTAATCTTTCTTTTTCTCTTCTTTCATTTCTCTTCTTAATTAAAATTTAAAAAGCCAGTGGGATATTTATTTCGGATGATTTGAGAAGAGCACAATATCTAAATGTTGAAAAGGAACTTGGAACATCCCTAAATATAGTCAGTCTTGTCAGAAAATAACCATTCAAGTAGTAAGTGTGTCTATTAACCTGCCCAGGAACATGGTCTACTTGGAATGAAAGCCAGTGGGGAGTTCTTTCCCTTTAGTGGGCAAGACTTTGGATGCTTCAGTCTTCTGCACATATTTTTCTAATTGTTTTTATTAGGTTTGGATTCTAGTATTAGTTACAAAGCTCCCCCTTCTCAAATAGGAGATAAACTGTCACTTGAATAGTGGATTAAAATCAGCGAAGAGCTCTTGGGCTTTATGCAGAGAAAATGCTGCAGCAACAATGTATCATCCATTCTACAAACCAATGTGGCTGTCATGTGCCTCTGTGTTCTACAGTCTTCTAAGAAGATGGAGGTCTCACAATTTTGTACATACTGGCTCAAAACTGGGACCGGAGGCTGAGCACTGGCAGAGCCGGCAGCCTCTCTATGACTATAAGCATAAGTAAGCTGAATGAGTGTTATTATTATTATATAGATATGCACAGCATCCTGCCTTTGTCTCTTTCACCCACTAGGGCCAACACTGCCGATTGCCTCAAACAGCCTTATCGACTGCTTGCTCGTTTAGAGGCACCAGGAAGGATTGGAGTAAGTGCCCCGTAATGAGGAAGGAATCGGGCCTGGCTCTGCCTCTGAGCCTCCGCAGAGGAATCCTAATGACCTGGGCTCTGGAGTTCTTTGATGGTGCTTTAGCCCTGGATGCTCTGTGCGAGCTTTCTGCTCAGTCATTTCCTCTGCACTTGGGTAGCGCAGCATGAAGCCTGCTATTAGAAGCGAGGTTTATTGCTGCCTTGCGAACGTTTATTGGGTAATATCTAAAACATGGTGTCAAGTTATAGCAATGTGCTGTTCCGGGAAGCTTTTCGAGAACTTTAGTGTTTCTGAAAATGGCCCTTTGAGAATTCTTCAGTTTCAGAAATGAAAGGTAGTGAGGACATGTGTGTGTGTGTGTGTGTGTGTGTGTGTGTGTGTGTGTGTGTGTGTGTTTAAACTATGTCCATATAACCTGATTGTTTGGTGTAGAGATGCTGTTTTTCTCTAGGTCATTCTTGGAATTTTTAAATAGGGCATCTCAGAGCAGATGTCCACTGTGGCATTTGCCCATGTATAGACTAGGTCACCTACACACAATTAAATACCCCAGTAAGCCCATTTGTTACTGTCTTCACAAAGTACAGGTATCTCTAGTCTACAAAAAGTTAGTTCGCTGTATACTTCATGCCCTTATTCCCTCCTACATGAAATCTGAGGGGAAAAGAATTCACCTCCAGTCTTGTAGTGAAAGTGCATGCAGTGGTGTCTAACTGTGGCTGAGTCATCTTATTTTCCTTGTAGCACTTGAAGATGTCTTGGTAGGGATGTACTTAAACCATGGCTATCAGTTAATAGATGACGATAAAGCAGTTCAATGAAGGGTTGAAGTGACCTCTTGTCCCGCACATCTTTCCTTGGCAAGAGTCGAGCATTTTTCCAGTTGATGATTTTCCTGATTGGTCAATGAAGCATTGTGCTGGGTGAACCTGTGAAAACATAGTCTCCAGAAGATTTCGCTGAGGTAGGGGGTAGGAAAGACACAAGCATGAGAGTTGGCGCCCTCCTTGTTCTGTTGTGACCAGATGGTCCTCCTCCATCTGGTTGGATCACCCATCTGTTGGTGAAAACCACACCCTAGCGCCACCTCCTCCCTTCAGTCTCATTTGCCTGATCTTTCCATTTCCTCTTGCCTCTTTCTTCTTCAGTCTACTGCATTTTTAGTTTGATGCTTCAACCTAGCTTTGATTCTCCCTCTCCTTCTCTCTCTCCCTCTTCCTGTCCCTCTCCTTCTCCTCCCTCCCTCTCACCTCCCCATTCCCCCTCTCTCTGTCTCTCTGCCCTCTCTCTCCATAGTTTTTCATATTGACAGGGAATTGTCTGTTTATTCTTACGATCTAGAAGACAGCTGTCTAGTGGATCTTACCAGAAGCAAACCATATTGATACCTTGGCTTTGAAACCATATTGATACCTTGGTTTTGGACTTTGAGCCGCTAGAGCTGCAAGAGAATACATTTCCATGTACACACAGTGTTTGTGGTACTTCAGCATGGCAGCCAAGCTGACCGAGACATTATACATGGAGTTGGAACAGAACTAAACAAGTCAACACATACTGTGCCTGACCGTAACTCCTGCTATGACTCTGTTCTGAGCCCTGAGCTCCTTCCTACACACAGCGATTTTATTTCTAGTTCACATGGGTCAGCAGATTTCAATCCATGCTTCTCTTTCCTTCTTGTCTTGACTTCTCTGATTTGTTTGTTTGTTTGTTTACATCCCAAATGGTGCTCCCTCCCAGTCTCCCCATCTTGGTGCATCTAATCTCTGCAGGATTAGGCACATCCTCTCCCACTGTGAGGCTAGACATGGCAGCTCTCTGCTACCTATGTGTCAGGGGCCTCGGACCAGCCTGTGTATGCTCTTTGGTTGGTTTGGTTGGTAGCTTGGTCTCTGGAACCTCCCAAAGGTCCAGGTTAGTTGACCCTGTTGGTCTTTCTATGGGGTTGCCATCTCCTTGAGGGCCTTCAATCCTTTCTGTAGTTGTCTGTGGGTATCTGCATCTGTCTCAGTCAGATGCTGGGTAGAGCCTCTCAGAGGGCTGCTATGCTAGGCTGGGTTTTCTCTCTGTATTTTTCAAACACAGGAGGGATATGAAAATGCTTCACTCTCAACACAGAGTGTTGAATTAGGAAGGGTTACTTTGGAGGAGCAAAGCTAGTCTCTCTGTCCTTATCTTCACTTCCAGAATAGGACAACTGTCTGGAATCATGTCTCTCATCTTATTTGTTTGTTTGTTTGTTTTTGTTGCTGCTGTTGCTGTTGTTGTTACTATGCCAGGCAATGGATTTTATTGTGGCTTTTTGTGTCCACATAATACCACCTTGTTCATAGCCAGTACATTTTCTCTCCCCCTCAAACAGCCCCTCTTCTGCTACCATGGTTATGTAGAAGTAGTTCAGGCTAGAGCCGCACATGAGAAAAGATAAGAGTTTTAGCCCGCAGTACCTTTTTCTTCCTTAACCTGTTTCCCTTTCTTCCCACAGTTTCCTCCGAATCCGTGTTCCCTTTTGAATTTTTATCAGTTAATTCAAACTATGTAATAAAATGACAACAATTCCCATGGGCCTTTGTGTTGGTCTGCAATAGAGTTTACTTTGGGATGGCACTTTGGAGCCCAAGGGGACAGCTACGTTCTAAATCATAATGATGGAAATCAACCATATGTCAACTTATTGATCCAAAATTGGTTGCTTGACTCTGATATTGATAAAATGTTTTGAATATTTTAGATGTGAAGGTTTAACTCAGAGAAAGGCAACTCTAGCCGGGCAGTGGTGGTGCACGCCTTTAATCCCAGCACTTGGGAGACAGAGGCAGGTGGATTTCTGAGTACGAGGCCAGCCTGGTCTACAGAGTGAGTTGCAAGACAGCTAGGGCTATACAGAGAAACTCTGACTAGAAAAAACAAAACAAAACAAAACAAAACAAAAGAAAGAAAGGTGACTCTAAGTACCAATTATGGCTAGAGAAACGGATTCTGCTTTCAAATATGACACTGAAAACCAAATCAAAGCAAACTAATCAATCGTACTTAAGAGTGTGAGAAATTTCGTTTTGTCTGGGATCCAGCTCAAGCAGCTCTGTTGAGCCCCTTGCAGAGCTAACTAAGCTACACTCCAAGGGAAAAAACTTAAAGATGATTTTTATAGCAATGAGATCATTCTGTAAAATGTTGGCATTTCATATTTTCCAAACAGATACTTGGAAGAAACAGAATGCGAGTCAGATTTAAAAGTTGACATTAATCCAGTTCTCTGTTTTTCTTCCCGTTTTTTTCTAAGCAAGTTTACTGCCAGCTTTTACTTTGCATAATAATATATGATGAATTGTCCAGGAAAAGCCCTCTGGGCACATTTCTCTTAAAACTCCTCATGTCCGTGCATCAGGAGCTCAAGCTGTAGGGCAGCGTGCTTATGTAATCATGGAAGACTTTCCTTATTGTTGAACAATTGTCAAACACATGTTGGCACTTCATCAAATACATAAACATGTAGGAGCCATTGGTCACTCTAGGACTTAAAACACAAATCACTCTATTCAAATTCATCCTTACTTCTAGGAAATCAACACCAACTTGAAAAAAAATGTATATATACATGTATATGTATGTATACATATATACACATATATGTAACTAACACAATGTGATTTACTAAGGCTGCACATTTACTAAGGTTACACATTTTTACTGCATGTTGATTTGCTCATAATCGTACACAGGGGCTAAAATATGAGCTTCAAGTATTTTGTTGGCAGACATTTTAAAGGAATTTAGGAAAACCATAAATCTCATGATTCTCGTTTGATATATAAAATAGAATGATCTTAAATACTTGCCAAAGATATAATTCTTAATGTAAATATTATCATTCAAAACAATTCTACAAAATTGATCACAAAATATAAAACACATTTGTATAAATAAATATGAAATATAAAGTATAGTGCTTTACTGGGCATGTGTGCCTTGATAATCTATAGAGTGCTGGATATGAGTAATGGTGAAAATAGCATTAAATAATCAATAACAAAAATAAGAGAGAATTAGATCGATACAGCGTGGTTCTTTTTAAGGATTATTGACATTTTTGTTAAAAGCATCATTTATAGTTGAAGCTATGATGTGTTCTTGTTAAAATACAGGAAACCTAGTAAGTCCATGGTACAGACAAGTAGATCAGAAGATGGTGAAAGAGAACAATTCATGGAAAAAATCTCTCTCAAGAATCTGAAAATTTGAAGAAATCTCAAGTTTCTTCTATTTGAAAACAGTATTTATTTGTAGAAAACAAACATGGAATTTTTATGTCTCCCTTAAAAGTATAAAACCTATGCATTGGAGATACAGATCAAGCCACAGAATGATTGAAATATTTGCTAAGTTCTTCTATTTTATTGAAAATGGAGAAAATGAAAAGAATATATCTTTTGTAGCAGAATAGAATTTCTCAGTAGGCTTTTTATGAATTTAATCTACTCCATGCATAAGTAGATAGGTAGGTGATAGATGATAATGGAATAAACAGTGGATGGATAAGTGAATAAACATAAGAAATGATGAATACAAGCATAAATGGATGACTGCATAGATGGGTAGAAGGATGGATATGCAGATGGATGGATAGAAGGACCGACAGACAGATGAACATATGGATGGATGGATGGATACATTGGTGGGTGGAGGAAAATTGTTCATTTTAAGCTTCCATTTTTCTTATAGATGACACTCGGTTTGTTTGTGATAAATCTATGATACACTCTTTGCATATCTGCTGTAGAAAACGAATGTTTTTATAAATTCAGACAGCATTTGGGCATAGGTAGAGAGAAGTTTAAAAAACATGAAATGTGAGTTGGTGAGCCACCTGGGCTCTTTTAGAAAGTAGGCTTATACTTAACTCCATGAGGAGCAAGCTAGTAAGCCACACCACTCCATGGCCCCTGCATCAGCTTCTGCCTCCCGTTTTTTGCCCTGACTTCCTTCAGTGATGGGCTCTGATGTGGAAGTATGAGCCAAATAAACCGCTTTCCTCCCCAACAACGTTCTGCTACTTATCACCGCAATGGAAACCCTGACTAAGGCAGTCCTCAAAAATGCTATTATTATTTATGTTTGTTGGTTTGTTTGCTTGTGCGTTGATCTTACTCTGTTGCTTAGGCAGCCTAAACTTGGGATCCTAGCAGACATACATCACCGCAGCCCTTCAAACTTCTGATTGAGCAAGCAGCCTTTGTGCCCAGCAGATGCTGAGCAATCCATTTCAGCCAGAATAAGAAGGGACTGGTGAGTGCATGTTCATCTAAAGCAGGTGTTTTCCATGTGTTATCTTGCTTAACCCTCTAATAAAGCTGGGAGACTCCTTTCTTTTTCTTTTGTATGAAAACTGGAGATTAGGTGGCTAATTAGGATGACTCAATTAGAAGATGAAGGGTTTGTGACTCCAACCTAGTTGCAGTCCAAGAAAACACATTCCTTACTCCTTCCAAGCAGGCGATGCCCTATGCTGACGTGTGGACTCTTAACTGGTTTTGCTCAGCTGAAGTGGGAAGAAATTGTGAGATTTAAGCCAACACGTGCTACATGGCGGGGGCAGGGAGAGGCATTTCAACACTAACATGAAAATGGGGTTCCTTGTGCTTGTGCCAGCCCTGCCAAAAGTCACTGAGGGCAAGCTTGTACAGATACAAGCTAGGGTCATCCAAGAGGAGGAAACATCAGTTGGAAAAATGCCTTCATAAGATGGGGCTGTAGGCAAGTCTGTAGGGTATTGTCTTAGTCAGCCATCAGTGTGAGAGAACTTCCTTCACTGGTTCTATGATGTGGAACTTCTTATGCAGTTACCTGGTACTTAATCCTTCCCCTAGAAAATAATCCCCATTGAAGTTCACTCTATTGGGCATTTTATGATCAATAAATTGTCATTTTATGACACTTTTTTTAAGGGGATTTTTTTTTCTTGTGGCCTTTACCATCCATCTGTCTCTTCCCTTTCAGGAACCAGTTGTTCCAGTTTGCCTTCTTGCTATGTAGTAGTCTGTCTCTGGTCTAGGAAATCCCGAGTTCTTATCAGCATCCTGAAGATGGAACATGGGGTCACTGGATCCCACTGACTGGTCTTCCCACACTAATTAAACTTCCTGTCTCTGCTTTACTCTCTTATTCATCCTTTTCATTATGATGGTGGCGGAGTCCCCCTTCTTAGGCAGAGTTTGGGCTTCTGTCCTAAAGCTTTAGTTACATAACTCTAGGAGAAAAAGCAATTGACGAGAAGCAATTGAGGTCTGAGGTCTAAGCAGGGAATGGTGACCTATGATTGCAATCTTAGTGCTGGGTGGGCTGGCACAGGAGGATCTTTGGAGCTTGCCAGCTAGCCAGTCTTGCACAGTGAACTCCAGGTTCAGAGAGCAGCCGTTTCAAAAAAGGTTGGAAATTGATTGAGAAGACTGCCTGCACATGTGCATGCTTCGTACACACACTATATATACAGGAACATGCATAAACACGCATGACCTCCACCACCACCACCACCACCACCACCACTACCACCACCACCGCCGCCACTACCTCTGTTGCTGCCACAGCCACACTAAGCTACAATCTGAGGGTGTGTGGCTTTTGAACATTCTTTGACCTTGTGGTGGATGTTTTCAGGATCAACTTGCCACACTTTGTAATCACCTGAGTAGGGAACCTTACCTTCCCGATTGCTTTAATTGATATCAGAAGACCCACTTCAATTATGTGTGGCACCTACTGGCAGCATTCCAGTAAAAAAGGGGGCAGGATGGAGCGAAGATTGCTCCCCTTCCACTCACTCGGCCTTCCTTCTTGCTGCTGCTGCTGCTGCTGATCCCTTTGCTGAGGACAGCATCAGCATTTTAGCCTTCCATCCCTGAATAAGGACCAGCTATTCTCCAGGAACCCTTTAGAGTTTTGATGTCACATTGGGACTGCTAAGAAGATAACCTCATGAAGGGAAGAAACTGCTGGGTTGTTGGCCTCTCTCTGATGTGAAGCAGTCACTGGAGACTCCCCCAACGACACGGGTATCCAGACTCAAGGACCAAGCAATTACTAGATAGTACAACTTCAAGGTAAGGTGATTTGGTAAAGCCATTTATACATGTATTTCCCTTTCTTAGCTCTTTTTCTAGAGAACCCCACTCATACAACCTTCTCCTAGCCCATCCCTACCATCAATGTACTGCAAACACAATCTCAGCCTGTACTGAGTAAGCAAAGCAAAACCAAGAGAGTGTAAAGTGACACACAGAAAAAGGCCAATCTTAGATATTGTCTAACCCAGCATGTACAGATTACTGATGGAGAAATGGAGGACCGAGAGAAGAAAGTCTGTGAACTCAACCAAGTGTTAGCAGGTGCACAAGTATAAAGACTTGAGTTCTTGTTGTATGGGTTTCCATGTAAACTAACCAAGGTTTCTACAGGAGAAAATGTTATTACTTTTAAAACATATTGCTTTTATCACCTTTTTTTTTTTGCTACATAAGTGGCTTGGGCAGCCTGGACAGCTAAGCTCAGTTACACATGTTTGATTATTCCTTGACATTTCATTGACTTTTATCATCTTTTGATAAATAGGGAGCTAGGAGAAGCTCTGAAAACAAGAGCAGATGATCTATGTTGAATTTTCATACATGAGGATGGCATTCTTGGGAAGGTTCTCTCCACAGCCCTTGCCTTTGCTTCCTTGGATGAGGGTCTCCATGCCACACGTTTCAGGTCTGCTCCTGACGTGACTCCTTCCTGTGCTTTAGTCTGTGCATAGGCAGGATGCACATGGCAACATTCTGTGCTTGTTTCCTCCTTGTTAGTCTGTGTGCTATTATAGACCTTGTCCTAAGAGCCATTGGACAGAGAGAAACCCCCTCTCTGGTAGATTCTAAATTTACTTAAGAATTGATGTTGATGCACATGACGTCATAGAAATGGTAAGTTGCCCGATGTAGCTTTTAGTGTCTTCTACCAGTTCCTTATGGCTCAAAGAACAGGGCTTATTTAGTGATATCTTTCAGAAATATGGGCTTAATTTTGCAGATTATATCCACAACTCTAGAAAATCCTAAGTACTTGTTCCTGCATGTAGGCTCCATCTGATGGCCACACAAGGAAAGCCAATTGGTCTAAAGTTAAAGTGGTAGTAGAGAAAACATTACCGTGAGCTAGCTGATAGGAACTTGGTGAGCTCTGGTCCTAGGGACTGTCCTACTGGGATGCTGGTTTAGAAGTAAGTGGTTTCCTTATGAAGCAGGTGATGGCAGATTGGCAGTGACCTTCTCACAGATGGCGGTTCTTGGACAAACGTGCACATCTGCTCTCCATTACCTCACCATGAGATGGCTTCAGTTCTGCAAACCTGTAGAATAAAGATCATTACTTCCCATGGCTATTCTGGACACCAACATGGTTTGCCTGCATGCTATTTCTTATGCTTACCACAATGGGAAAGGCAGAGGGGTCGGCCAACCAAGGTGTAGTTATAAAATAAAACATTCTTTCCCTAACTTGTCAAAGTCTTAAAGTTAAGTCCATTTAAGTAGGGAGTCAGGCATGAGATTCATTTCTGTGCATGGCTTTATTCTGAATCTTATGAGAAATACAAAATGCTCATGCTAATAGTATCTGCATAGTACCTGTGGTAATATCTATCTAATATCTATAGATTATCACCTAGATTTTGCATTTAAGTGTTCGATTCATTTACCTATTTATGCTTTAAAAAATCTTCTAACAGCTATACATTTATTTTACATGTCTATAATAGGCAAATTCAAAGACTCAAGAAGACCTGGATGTGGTGGTGTATACCATTAGTCTCAGCATTTGGGAGGCAAGCCTGCCATGGACTGGGTTCATTGCGGGGACCTCTTGTTCTGCCGGATGAGAGTTCTGGTCAGATGGGCAAAAAATTTGGCGAGTGACAAACAGAGTCGACACAAGGAAGTGCTGAGTCTGAATGTGTTTCTTAAAAATGACATTAGGCTTTTGCAATCATTACAAAAGAGAAATGAAAAATCTGGTAGCTCAGCAGTTGAGGTACATTTGAGGCCATCTAAAACACACTGGGTCTAAAACATCAGCCATCACCTCTGGACTGGTGCAGCACCCCTGGGCTCCAAGCATGCTCGGGCCCATGTGGTCTGGCCAGAGTCCTGGGGGGCTGCGGGTGCACCAGCCAGGAGGGTAGAGGCTCGAGGCTTGAATCTCAAATACTGACTGCTGCACACTGTCTCTCTCACACACACACTTGGCTCAGGGTCCCGCCCATCCTTAGTAAAACACCCACTATGCTAATCTTCCGGGCTAGCAGAGACAAGTCTCTTTCTTGCTAATTCCTAGGAGTGGTTCAGCTGCAGTACCTGACTGAGAATGAGGATTCTACTTGACCTTGCCCTGGGATAAGTCTCCCATTCTCTAAGCTTCAATGCCCTACCCACAATGTCGAAGGCAATTAGTCTAGATGGGTAATATTCTTTATAAAATTCCAAGCCAGGGTTTGGCTAAGATGTTGGAACATTGGTAAAGGTCAGAGAACAATGTCCAATTTTGTCTAGCTATTAATAAATCATATCTTGGTGGGCACCTAGCACACAAGTTTGCAAAGACATATCTGGGTTACCTCTGAGTTAGGGGATGCCATGACTGACTGAATACCCAGGAGGCACAAACTCCCTTTGATGTCATAATGCCTCTTGTCTGCGATCAAGCTTTTACCCCTGATATTGTAGACTTTACTGGAGTAGACGAGTGGGCATGGCACAAGCTTAAGCTACACAATAAGATACAGGCTAGCCCGGATGAGCCCTATGAAAAATCATAAGGCAGAAAGTACTGTGGTAGTTGATAGGGACTGGGATTAGAGGATGGGGAGGGATTGCGAAATGGGTAGGCGGCTTCTTTTGATGCTGAAAGAAAAGTGTTTTGAAATTAGATGGTGGTAATAGTTACAAAATGACTCTGAATTTATGGTATATTCTCACATCTTCCTTCCTTCCTTCCTTCCTTCCTTCCTTCCTTCCTTCCTTCCTTCCTTCCCTCTCCCTTCCTTTTTTCCTTTTTATTTTCTTTCTTTCTGTGGCTCTAGGCTTGTAAGCCAGGGCTTTGAACATGGTAGGCAAGCTCTCAACCACTGGGCCACATCCCAAGCCCTCTTATATTAGTCAAGGATAGTTGAAATACAGTTTAGTTTTCTTACGCAACTCAAGCTGGTTTGGATCTTTAAATACCCTTGCCTCAGCTTCCCAAATGGTTGAGAACAGACATGCACCCCTGTGTCCTGCTCTTTGTATCTGACTCTCTCTCTCTCTCCCCTTCCTATCTCTTAAATAATTTTTGAAGAAAGATGTTCATTTATTTATATTTTATGTATATGAGTGTTTTATTGGCATGTGTGCACCCTATATATGCATGCTGCCCTCGGAAGTCAGATGAGGGGCAAGATCCCTTGGAACAGGAGTTATAGGCAATTGAGAGGTGCTATGTGAGTGCTGGAAATCACACACCTGGAATCGATCCATATCCTCTGCAGGAGTGACAAGCATTCTTGACTGCAGAACAATCATTCCAGGTACCTCTCTGAAATAGCTTTTAGTGACTAAATGTGTCCTAGGCCAGAGGACACACAGATAAAAAAATACCCCATTCTCATGAATACATATTTAGGGTCCATGGGTCTACTTCAACTTAGGTTTTCCCTGGGAAAACTCACACCCACATAAAACAGTTTGCCTGAGACTGTAGATAGTTCACAGATAGGTCATTTTCCTACCAAAGGGTACTCTGAAGGTTTTAGGGATTATAAATTTCAGTTTCATGATTACAAGCCCAGTCTGGTTCTGAAGGAAGCACACAGTCCATGGCCATCATTACTTCATGTAATTCACTAAAGTTCACAAAATTAAGCAACTCAGTCAGATATACATGGTCCGTTCGAAACTGACGAGTGGAGAAGTTAGAATAAGTTCTTAGTAGTTCTACTCTTATTTTTATAATTTAAAAATGAGTTCTACTCATTGTGTTATGTACATCTCTCATGTGGTCTAGATATTTCTCAAGAAGTAATTTGAGGAAGGATGGATTTGTTGTGACTCACTGAGAAGATACTGTTGGTCATCATGGGAAAGGCGTGCAGTGGAGGAGGCAGTTGGTCACGTTGCACTGCAGTGAGGGGGCAGAGGGAGGGCAGTTTTGGTGTTCATGATTTGTTTTTCCCTTTTATGTAGCCAGATGTTCCAGCCCATGGGACGATGGTGGGTCTCCCCATCCTACTTAAACCTCTCTAGAAACACCCTTCAGAAATACCCCCTTTCTTCTGTTGCTTCTCTTATCCAATTCCAATGTGGTAGTTTTTGTTTTACTTCATTTTTTTTCATAGTTTGGGTTTTTTTATATTTTAAAAATGAATGAATGAATGATGAATAAATGAATGAATGAATGAATGAAGAATGAAGGCATAGCCATGAGGGTAAAGGTTGACAACTGAACTGTCATTTATATCTGCTGGGAGAGGAAAATCAGTTTTCTCCAATGGAATGATGCTGAGTATATCAAATGCTCCAGGGCAGGCTTCATGTTCAGGAGTAGTTGATCAATAAATAACAGTGTTCACAGGCTTTTTGTGTGCTTTAATTTGGTTACAGTTGGGCACTTTTTTTTTAACCTTTTTTTAAAATTAATTTATTTTTTATACTCTATATTCCATTCTCCATCCCCC
>NW_022196891.1:82948776-82974514 GCF_008632895.1 Mastomys coucha
CCCCCCCCCCCCGACTGCTCCACATCCCATACCTCTGCCACACCCCCTATCTCCTATGTGCACCCCACCTGGCCTCTAAACTCCATGGGGCCTCCAGTCTCTTGAAGGTTAGGTGCATCATCTCTGAATGAACACAGACCTAGAAGTCCTCTACTAGTCCTCTATGTGTGTTGGGGCCTCATAGCAGCTGCTGTATGCTGTCTGTTTGGTGGTCTAGTGTTTAAGAGATCTCAGGGGTTCAGATTAATTGAGACTGCTGGTCCTCCTACAGGATCACCCTTCTCCTCAGCTTCTTTCAGCCTTCCCTAATTCATCAACAGGGGTCAACTGCTTCTGTCCATGGTTGGGTGCAAATATCTGCATCTGACTCTTTCAGCTGCTTGTTGGGTCTTCTGGACTGAGTTCATGCTAGGTCCCTTTTTGCGAATGTTCCTAATATTGTCAGGCCTTGGGACCTAACCTTCAGCTGGATCTCACTTTGGGTTTGTCGCTCTTATTTCTCTACACATAGAATAACACCTGTACCTTTGTTGGAAAATAGTCACGCCCTACTCCACTTTAGGTTCCCAATAGCTGAGACTGGTCCCTCATGCCACTCCCTCAACGGTACATCTCTAGGGGTCAGCAAACAAAGATGCCCCTCTACCTGGCTCATTTTCACAGCCACAAGTTATAAGTTTAAGCACTGTGACATTGATCGACCTTTTTGTCTATAGTGTCTGTTTTCCAAAATGTCTACTATATCTGTCAAAGAAATTTGGTAGCATGTGGCCAAAAAGAAATTTAACCAGTTTACATGAAAAAAGTAAAATAAAAATAAAAAGGAATGTAGTGGTTAAGGACCAGGTTCCGAGGAGGAAATGAACGCCAGACTTGGACTCTCTCTAGAGTATTGCCGTTAAGGCCATGCATGGCAAACAACAAGTACCTTTTTATTGGTTGGCTCCAGAAGTTAATGCTCTTGGAGGGGGACTTCCTATTTTTATAGTCAATTCTGCACTAATCAGTTTTGTTCAGAGCATCGGAGGGAGTACACCATCCTAGCATGGAATTCTCTGCTGGAACCTCGGAGGAAGGTGTGGGATGGCAATCAGTTAGTAGCAGAAGTGGGACTGAGGGACACAGAGGGCACATGGTCACTCTTCTGTGCTTTCAGGGTGGGAGTGGGGATATGGAGAGATCAAGCTCAGAATGGGCACACCAACAAGAGGGTGCCAAACTTCACCTCATTTTAATAGTCTCAGTGCAAGTGACTTAAAATGGCATCACACACTTTATAGTTAGAGGGACGGAAGAGTAAGTACACAGAGAAGCCATGTATGAACTGGAAACACAAAGGAGAGAAAGATGTATGTGAGAATGACAGAGGGAAAGAGGGGACACACGCTTGTGGGTTTCCTGGTAGCATTTGCAATTTTTGTTGTTGACATTTTGAACTCAGCTACATGCTCAGCCATATGGTCTCTTACAAAGTCTACACTTCTGACAGTTTTCTTCTTTGACTGTATGGTCTTGACCAGAACCAACTGGCCATTTCAGGAAGCTTCACGTTCAGCCACCCAACCAATAGTTTTGAATACACACTGGGTCTAGGCCACCACATTATGTTGAGGACACACAGAAAGGAACCTAGTTGGTGTGATGTGCAGCTTGTAATCCGGGAAGCTAGAGCTACTAAGGGAGGATGTAAGATGGTTTCTGCGGGCATAGCAATGAGACCTGGCGTGGTTTAGAGCTGCTGGGGAAGCTTCTCAAGAGGGAGATGAATGCTCAGTCTTTGGTGAATTAAAGAGCCTGGGAATAACAAGTTTTACTGGTGTATGAGTTAGGAACTAGCTAATGCTACCTCCAAACTGCATCTACCAAATACTTCTAAGAAATGAGCATATGAAGTGGTTTTTGTACCTATTCATGTATTTCCCCCCCCACAGGTAACTTGTACAGCTAGATAAACTAAAAATATGGGTGATAATATCATCTAAAATGAAAGTGAAGGGGCTGGAGATCTGGACATGGCAGGATGTGAACTTAGCATTTGGGAGGCCTTGGTTCAATCCTTAGCAACATCGGTAAGAAAACATAAACTGCAAGTAAAATAATGAAGAATGGCGAACACCCTTCTCATCTCATTATTAGTCAATCTGCCTGACTAGAAACCTCTAAGAGAGGTTAAAGCAACATTTCAGTGGCTCAGGGAAAACCCCCCCTTAGTAAAAACCTTCTGACTTCTGGGGACTTCACGTGTCTTTCTGTTAGCTAAACGGAAATTACAGAAAATGGAGGTTTGCCACGTGGGATGTAGAAGGATTAGGTGGATTTCATCATTAGGAACCCAAAGCTTCGACTTGATTAATCAGCTATTCAAAGATCTTTGTTTAATTTAAGTTTCCCTATCAACTCAAAGCAGGGCCTTTCAGAACATAACATCTGTGTAAACACCTAGTTATAGGTTGCCTGAGACAGCATCTATTCTGGGAGGCAATCTGTTATTCCTACCTCTGATTTTTAACAAAAGAGAGACTTTCAGCTTTAAAATGCTAATTTTATCACTGATTAGCTAGGTAAGTGGAAGAGAAAGAGAGACAGCATGCAGGGCAGGAGTGTCTGTTTGAAGGCCCTAGGGCAAGAAGGAATGCACAAGGGTTGTTATATTTGGATGGAGGAAGAGGAATGGAAGAAAGGGACTAGTACCAGGGAGATAAGCAGGAGCCTGATTATGCAGGGGGCTTGGAAACATCATAAAAGTCAGCAAGAGTTTGAAAGCAGGAGAAAGCTTGACTAGCTACATTCTACACACATGTGCACACACATGTACACATACAGGCACACACACAGGCACACACACATGCATACACACATGCACATACATAAGCACACACACACATGCACACACACGTGCACACAGTGCACACACAGTGCATACACAGTGCACACATGCACACACATGCACACACACATGCACACAGTGCACACACAGTGCACACATGCACACACATGCACACACACACAGGCACATATACAGTTGTTAGAAACCAAGTTCCTTCATTTACATGGTTTTGGATGGGCTCATAAAGATTTTTAAAGGGTGTGGGGGGAAGGTTTGCAATTAATTTCAGAGGTAGCATTGACTGGCTTGATGATGAGTTTCCCTGCAGAAGAGACTAGACTTCCGAGGAACATCCACATTGTAGGTAGGCTGTGAAGAGGAAGGCTTGAGTGGGTGTCAGTTTTCTTCCTACTGAGCTGAAAGCTCTTCCATCTAAACCAAGAGGCAATTCAGCAGGTCCGGATGGCCGCCGTCAGTGCACGGACTGTTCAGTTTCTCTTCAGAACATAAGGAAACACATAGACACGACACGTCAAGCTGTGTCCTGTCGCACAGATAGCCTTGTGGCAGAACTGCGTTGGGACTCAGGTCGTATCCCTTGTAAGCACAATTCTTTCTTACGTGTAATAAGCAACTGGTCGCTGTTTGTCAGTTCTGGCCAAAGGTCTTTCAGAAAGTCGGGGAAGGAGTGTGGCACTCTAGGGGAATGGAGATGTTAAGTAACATCCTGATAGATAAGCTTTAGAAATCCCCATTCCCATTCGAGCTGTGGCAGTTGAACCTGGAAGGTTTGCCATCTCCCATCTCTAGTTCAGAAAACTGTACTTTTAAAGTCCTCCTAGCCACTAGAGGGGACCAACCTCATAGGCGTGTTCAGGAGTGCCTTTCAAGGACTATCTGAAGAGGTAATGTTTTAAGTGTTTTCTTTAGAATTCTGTTGTACAATGCACTCGTGTTAGAAATACCAAAGGAGGAAAAAAAATGAAGCAATTAAAGTTGGCTTTGCTTGGAGGTCTTTTCCCAACTGTGTGTAATTTACACAAGTTGGGCAACTTACAACATTCTTTGTTAGCAAATTATAGGATACAATTACCTCTTGGTTCTGTTTATCTTTGTTTCTCTGGCCTCTTGCTCCTTCAGAAAATTTCATCCTTCTTTCTTTCTTTGTGAAGTTTCCAGAGCGAGCGAGTGAGCGAGAGAGAGAGAGAGAGAGAGAGAGAGAGAGAGAGAGAGACAGACAGACAGACAGACAGAGACAGAGACAGACAGAGACAGAGACAGAGACAGACAGAGACAGACAGAGACAGACAGAGACAGACAGAGAGAGTGGGAGAGAGAGTCAGAGAGAGCGAGAGAGCAAGACACACACACACACACACACACACACACAGACAAAGAGTGAGAGACGTGTTAAACAAAATCAAAAAATGGAAAGTCTGCTCTTTCCCACCCTTGTCCTTGCCTGCCACCAACACTAGCTGCTTCTTAACACACATAGACATCACGTAAGTGTATTTTTAGGGTTCAAGAACCAGGACTCCGCCCTAACAATGTAACACTGCCTCCTTTTAAAAGTGAGATATGCTGTCATCAGGTATTGCTCCCAAATTCCTCAAGGATTGGCTAACTCTAAGTTTCTTAGATTTGGCAAGGGTTCTGAAGGTTTTTTTTTTTTTTTTTTTTTTAGTGGCCTTGAAACACAGACTCAGTCAGGTGTGGTGTTGGCGAGAGCTTCAGGAGGCAGCCTGGCACTCCATCTCTTCCTCAGCTACTGGGACTTCACCTCAGCTGCTCCTACTTGAGCAATGTGATGACAATCCCAGGACTCACGAGCTTTGCGTTTTTCTTGTAGTTTGTTCTGTTGTTCTTGCTTTTGTTAGTTTGCTGATTTGTTCTGTTTTCTTCTGTTCTGTTTCCCTTCCGCTCTACAGAGACTTGAGGCAGACTAACGTGAGCTTCTTCTGCTTGCTTGATTCCACTCTGGAGCGAGAATATTTAACTCCTTCCTGCCAGTCTCTCAGACTCTGTATTCACTACCAAATGATTTTCACTAAACCTTTACCCAGAGAATATTTGTGACTAAACAAAGTCAACATTCAAGTTGAAAGTTGAATCATACAGTTGAAGTAATCCAAGCCAAAGAGGGTCTCATTTGGTCCTGCTGTGTGATCAAAACCAGTAAGAAGTTGTGTGTTGATTTGGATCTGCAATGCACTCCCCAGTATAACAAGCCCACGTGTTAAAGGCTTGGTTCCTAGTTTTGTACCATCAGAACATGGAGAATATGTTAAGAGGTGGGACCTGGGAGGTTTTCCAGCCACTGAGGCATGCCCTTCAATTGTACTGCAGAGCCTAGTCACTTCTTCCTCTTTGTCCCAGCCTCAGTGTGTATAGGGTTTTACTTTAGCAGGTGCTCCTTTGTATGATGTGAACCATATATAATACATATGATTGTATATCTGTTATTCTCTGGTTTGCCATCCCTGAGAGTTGTAAGCTTATAGAGGTCTTCTCTCATGTACATGCATTCCAGGAAACCTCAAGCTCAAAAAGAATGAGTAGGATGTAGGAAGAGAGAGGAGTCGGATGTACGGTGAGAAGAAAGATGGCTGGGTCCGACCAGGAAAGGGAGAGTGTGGAGACAGGAAGTGCCAAAGCATCATGGGAGCCACAAGATGATATTTGCCAAGGGCATGCCTGCCATCTGTGTGTGTGTGTGTGTCTGTTTCTGTGTTGTGTTTTGTGCATCTGCTAGAATCAAGGTATCCTCCAGCTGATTTTCCACCCTTACTGCACTCTTGGTTCTTATTTATTTTGCACATGTCCTCTTACAATCTCTCTTCACTTGGGTCTGTATTCCTTGCTGCTCTTGGCAAGGGTGAACTTGGCTGCACCAAGAGCTGTGATGATTGATGGCTATCTTTCTGCGAACGGAAATAGAAGCAGCAGGCTTCACTCATGTCCGAGTTACAGTTCAGAGAGTGGTGTTGGGGTGCTGACTCGGGTGAATGGTAGCACATTGGTTTTTAGAGAGTCTCTCTGGAGGGGAAGAGGAAGTGATGCATGAAAGGAAAAGAAGCCGCGTGGGTGAAAGTATGAGGAAGTATGAAGAAGAGCTCAGAAAACATTGGAGAGCAAACATTGAGAAGGAAAGAGAGGCCAGCCACCAAGCTTGCCCAGGTACAACACAGCTAAAACACAACAACCGTGCAGTCTAAGAACAAAATGCAAATTAAGAAAAAGTAAAAACCAAATCAAGAGGATTAGCAATTAGTGGTGCTGGCGGCTCCCACAGAGGACCTAATTTCAGTTCCCACACACGCAGGGCAGTTGATAATGCTCAGAAATACCAGGTCCAGGGAGCCCAAAGCCTTCTTCTGGGCTCAGTACTGCATGCACATAGAGAACAGGCACACATATGGGTAAAACACCCAATGCACATAAGATAAAATAAAAATAAATAAGTACCAAGAGTGCAGTAAGGGGGGAAATTATGACCTCAGTCCGTGTTCCTTCCTGATCAATATGATGTGATTTCTTCTCCCTGGGTGACTTCCGTTGCAGTCCCTGCAGGTGGCTAGAGGGTTACCGATCTCAGTTATTCAAAAACATTGTCAGCGTGTCCCTCGGCTGAGAGGGACTTCCTGTTTCTAAGACACCCTTGACTGCCGATCAAAACGTCATGCCTCTCATCTGAAGGACTCTGTTTTATCCATGCATGGGGCTTTTCACTTGTGAACACTTGTCTATGTTTAGCTTTAAGATTCTGAGTTCTCTTCCCAACTCTATGTGTTTCAAGACTAGGCCAAGTTAGCCATCATGTGTCTCATGTTCTCATGTGGCTTGCTCAGGCAGTGGCAAGTTGCTTCCTTTCCAGGTTATTGATGCTAGCGTGCCCTTGGCAAATCTCATCTTGTGGCTCCCATGATGCTTTACTTCCTGTCTCCACTGGCACTTCCTGTCTCCACACTCTCCCTTTCCTGGTAGGACCCAGCCATCTTTCCTCTCACGGTACATCCGACTCCTCTCTCTTCCTACATCCTACTCATTCTTTTTGAGCTTGAGGTTTCCTGGAATGCATGTACATGAGAGAAGACCCCTCGGGCAGCTGCTATTGCTCACAGCCTGGCCTGGACGGTGTGGTGTGGCTGGACACTGGCTGACCGCCGTTCCTAGCTGCAGCTTCACAGACGGACGAAAGTCATGCCCAGGCATGTTGTCCTTCTATTTTCTCCTTCTCTTCTAGGAACAAGGGGTATTTTTAGCCTCTCTGTCTTTTACCTAGCTTAGGAGAGGTGGTTTCTAATTTGCAACCTTACCCAGAATTCATGGGAAATCATTTCAAATGTGACGAGAACACTGTCTTTCTCCAGTTGCATTTCTCATACCTGCCTTGCACCACTGGATGAGTCTCTGCCTTCTTTCGTCTGGCTTACTTTCTCCTTCTTTCCCATAAATTCATCACAGAAGCATTTGGAATTGCTGGTAAAGATAAGGCTGGATATTTTCATGTATAACCCTGGTCTGTCTTCTCCCTTGAGTTCTAGTTGGGTTTCAAGTGAAAGTCGTTCTTATAAATTGTGTGGGCTGGGAAGGGGGCACACGATGTGCAGCAAGAGGGAGCGAGGGGTAAGGTGGAGAGAAACCTCTGTGAAAAGCCTTTTTGGCTTTAGTTCTGACAGAAAAATGAATCATCTGTAAACAGAAACGACATCATAAATCACTTCTCTTTTTCCCAATGTCCAAAGCCACGGGGTCTGTCCATTGCTCTATCTAGACTAAATCAAGTTCACATGGAGTATTCTGCTGACATACTGTGCCAATGAGCAACAGATAATCTAACAATAAGTACATTCATTTCATCAGTGGGCTATAAGCTACTGAGATAACTGAGTCGGTTTGAGCAGTAATGGACTCTGGAGTTACGCCATTCATAATGCTTTGGGCTTCTATTATATCCTATGCCTGGGTTCTTAGGTCAGTTTCAATTTAATGCTATAGTGAAATATTGACTGAATGTCTCTGTTCACCATGTGGGTTATAAGCATCTGTTGAGCATCAGAGAACACAATCAACTGATTTAGCAAGAGCCCCTAAAGTATATTGACCTGCCATAGGTTCCCCCCCCCACTTAGACTAGAAAGTACAGCCTACCGTCAGCTCCCCAGCCAAGCTGTCACAGTGCAGCTCATTTCTCATTTATTACAATTCACATCCAATCACTAACATTCCTTCCAGTTCCAGAACTTTGAAAAACCACCTCAAACTCTCTGTGAATTTGATTCTTTCCATATCATGGAAGGAAACATATTCAGTTTGAGTCTGGGGTTGAGGTTAAAGTGGAGATGTATTTCTTTAAGGATAATTGGATATATAACTGAAAGGGAATGATTTATGATCCCTAGGTCTCCTTAGGGACAAAGTTGTAACGACAGAGCTTTCCAAGTTTGTGTGAAATCAAATACTGAGTTGTTGTCTTGTGGCTCTTCTTTAGTCACCAGTTCAGATGGTTATTCTAAATTTATTATATATGTACATTATATGTATATAATATATAGCATATGTGTACAATATATTATATGTATATAATATGCATATACATTAAATTTAGAACAACCATCTGAATTAGTGACTATATGTATATCTTTATACATATATCTACACACACACATATATATGCATGCACACATATCAACACACACATATATGAACACACTTGTATATACACAAATATATCCATATATACATTTATACACACACATTTATGTGAACACACTTGTATATATACAGAAATATATCCATATATACATTCATATATACACATATATATGCACATACATATATACATATATATATATACATATATACATTTATATACACACATGTATGCACACACATATATACATATATACATATATATGCATATACACACACATGTCTATTTGCAATTTTCCAATGTGTCTATAATGTGGTCAGATCGATGTAGGTACAGTCCACCCTGGGCATGGATGTCATTGCTCTGACTTAGGTGAATATTCATAACTATTTTGTTTAGAGCTGTCACATGCTTTCAAGAAAAGTGCTTCCCACTGTGTATCTTCTGTTTTTTTCCTGATTTGTAAGTATTTTCTCCTTTGAAATGAGGCAACTCCACACAGCTTTGGGAGAAGTTGGGAAACTCTCTATCAGGAATTTAAGCCTTACTGTCTAAGGACTGGTCAGCCAGAGTGAACCTTCCCAGTTCTACTTTTGGTGTGGAAGAACCTTACCTTCCTCTTGAAGGGGCCGGAGTACTAGAAGTCAGGGCCTTCAGCCAGTCAGCCAGCCTTCTACAAGATGCCATAGCACATTTAGATTGCCTTCCTCCTCTCTTGCCTGGTTCAGAGATTACCTCCTATGGACAACAGACTCTCGTGCAGTCAAATAACGTTCCCTCAAAACCCAAAGCTGGGGCCAAAGAAACGGCTCAGTACTTATTGTGTAGAGCACAAAACTGGTGAGCCTGGACAAGACTGTTCCAATAGCTGCTCTGGCCAATAACATCTAACCAGAACCCAGCACTTTCCTTTGCTTTCCTCATGCCAATGGCAGACTGATTGTGACAGGTCCCTATGCACCCACAAAAGTATAATGTAAAGGCTCTTTAGCAAAAATAAGTGTCCTGAGAAAATATGCACACACACGCATACACACACACACACACACACACACATACACACACAAATACAACTCCAAGATATATTTTGTGTGTCCTGTGTATGTGAAAGCATGTGCAAGTGTCCATGTACAAATGTGTATGCAAGTGTGTGTGTGTGTGTGTGTGTGTGTGCATGCATGTGTGTGTGTGTGTGCGTGTGTGTGTGTGGTGTGTGTGTGTAGAACAGGCATTGATTTCTGGTGTCACTCCTCAGAAACTATCTACCTTTCTTTTTGGAGACAGGACATCTTACCAGGATCTGAAGCTTCTCAGTTCTCCAATACTGGAATAACTAGTGTCTGTCACCAAGTTCAGCTTGTTCATGGGTTCTGGGGAGCTAACTCAGATCCTCACACTCACTAAGCAAAGACTCACAGGCGTTTCTCCAATCCAAACACCTTAACATTTCTGTTGCCCTTTGGTTTCCTTAAAGTCTCTGAAAAGGATCAGAATTCCTCCATGATATTTACGTAGGGAAGGATCATACACGTCAAGACCAATTCTTGTTCCGTTTATACATGCGTGTTGGGAAATCACTATGGCATCCATTTGGATGTCTGTAGACCTCGTTCTAGATGATCTGTTACAGTGGCATAGGTAGCCACATCACTGGGTGCTACTACTTCAGATCCAACACCATGTTAATCCAGCACAAAGTTGCTGCTCTTTTGGGATATTCCCACAAGACCAATGGGGCTTACCTTCTTCATTTATAAAATGATAAACAGTGTAACTACATCACAGGTATTTCTGGCAAGACAAAGTCAGTAATGTAGGCCGCCTTTCCAGCCACTTCACGGCACTGCTCTTAGCACCAATCCGCATGTCTCCTGACTGCCAATGGCCTTTGGATGCCTACCATTCAATATCTGCCTGATGGAGCTCCTCCGCCTTTCATCACCACATTGTGACTGCTCTCTGAACCTTGTAGTCACAGACATCCTTTTATCTCTTCCAAGATCCTGCCAAAGCCAACAGCCAGTCTTTCCGGTGAGTGATTACAGCACAATGTTTTAAAGGAAGCAGCATGCATGAGTTGGTTTCTGATGTACAAGGCATGCTCTTTCTTCAATTTAGTCTCAGATAATTCAATGTCTAAACAACCAAAGAATAGGGATTTAAAGGGACCTCTCATTTTACCTACCACCATATCAATATCAACATCAATTTTTCTTTGTTTTTTTTTTATTTGTTTTTTGTTTTTGTTTTTTGGAGACAGGGTTTCTTTGTGTAGCCCCTGGCTGTCCTGGAACTCACTCTGTAGACCAGGCTGGCCTTGAACTCAAAAATCTGCCTGCCTTTACCTCCCAAGTGCTAGGATTAAAGGCATGCACCACCACTGCCCAGCTCATCAAATTTTTTTAATAAGCACTAGAATTTAAAGTTTGAAAAACCAAAATAATTTAGGACTCAGAACGCAGTCCTGGAACTTCTGAGAATAACTTGGATGGCACATTTCCTGAGACCCAACAGAGATCGCACTGAGCTTCCTATAAGCACGGGTAAAGTTATAGCACCCAAGGAGGAAAGCCAGCTCCACTCGCAGTTAGTCATAGCAGCAACCGCTCAACGTCTTGCCAAAGGGCCACAGAATACCCTACTCAGATGAAGTTTGCTTCCCGTCCTCCAGGCAGTGGCCATCTGGTTTGAGTTGGTAGAAGTCCCGCAGCCCTGGAAGTCCTTTTCTCTTCCCTTTCCCCACCCAGCCAAATACGAGAGATTATTCCAGTGCTACTCACAGAACATGTAGCCACCGAGGTGGGTCAATGGTATTCCTGACAGTCAGAAGCTGGAAAAAAAATAATGAATTAGAGGTCCAAAGAGGTCACCACAATATTTGCTGCAGATGGACCTCTGTCATTTACTGGCAAATATTATGGCCAGGCTCCAAGTGTAGGACACATATCCACACTGTATTTGCTAGGATATTAAAATGAAATGTATCTAGGTTGCTCATTGGCTTCCAAGTAGGAGGGGGCATGGTTTGAATTAAGACTTTGTATTTCTCTTCAGCAGACCAGTGTGTGATGGTGGACAGCTTTTCTCCTCAGTGATGTGATTATTGGGCAGGGGTTTGTCAAAACTATTTACTGTTTAAGTCTCAAACTCAAAAATTCTATTTAAGTCGTAATTCAAAGCATGTTACCCACCTTCACCTTCTCCATCCTCCCCCCAGCTTTCATAATTCAAGGGGTCTTCTGTGGACAAAGACCCCGGGATAAACAGTGGGCTGCACTTAGTCATGGTTTTTTTGTGGTTGTAGTTACCTAAACGCTAAAGGGAGCTTCATAAACAATTTGTAACCTTTAATGGCTGGAGGTTGCAGGGCTAGTCCTGTAGCTCAGTTAGCAGTGTGCTTACCATGCGTTCAGGAAGGCTCACGCTTGATCCTTAGCAAGCCAGGCATAGCCCTGTATACCTGTTAATCCAGCACTTGGGAGTTCAGTGGATCAGAAATCCCACTCTACCTTCAGCTACCTAGTGAGTTGGAGGCCAGCCTGGGCTACATAAAACTATATCTCAAAAGAAAATAACAACAACAACAACAAAAAACCTCAGAAAATGTACAATTTATAATTTTTAGGTAACTTTATATGCTAGACTGTCGAGGTTCCTCTTGTTAACCCTTACTATGGCTAATTCGTAAAGTTGCTTTACCATGACAGCTATGCCTAGAAAAAGATGCAGTTTAGTGGTGGTTTGGAGCACTAATGGGAAGTTTCTCCTGTGTGGGGAGTAGGGGTGGGACAGGGACATTAGTATTATTCAGTACTCAGACTCATTCATTTCTGACCCATCTCTTTCCCTTCTGTCATAGTTTGAATAGGAATGGCTCCCATAGACTCATAGTTTGGAAGCTTAGACATCTGGGAGTGGTGTTATTAGTTGTGACCTTATTGGGGTACATGGGGGCTTCAGAAGGAAGTGTGTCATGGGGGGGGATGGATTTAGGGGTTTGAAAGGCTCAAGCCAGGCACAGTTTCTCTCCATCTTGCTCTGTCTGTTTCTCTGTCTCTGTCTCTGTCTCTCTCTCCTCTCTCTCTGTCTCTCTGTCTCTCTCTGTCTCTCTGTCTCTCTCTCTCTTTGTCTCTCTCTCTCTGTCTCTCTCTCTTTCTCTCTGTCTCTCTCTCTCTGTCTCTCTCTCTCTCTGTCTCTCTCTCTCTGTCTCTCTGTCTCTCTCTCTGTCTCTCTCTTTCTCTGTCTCTCTCTGTCTCTGTCTCTCTGTCTCTCTGTCTCTCTGTCTCTGTCTCTCTGTCTCTGTCTCTCTCTGTCTCTCTCTTTCTCTGTCTCTCTGTCTCTGTCTCTCTGTCTCTGTCTCTCTGTCTCTGTCTCTGTCTCTCTCTGTCTCTCTCTCTGTCTCTCTGTCTCTCTGTCTCTCTGTCTCTGTCTGTCTCTCTCTCTCTGTGTCTCTCTCTCTCTCTCTCTCTCTCTCTCTCTCTCTCTCTCTCTGCTATTTGCTGGCCCAGATGTAGAACTCTTGGCTTCTTCTCCAGCACCATGTCTGCTAGCATGATGCTGCCATGCTTCCCACCATGATGATAATAGACTAAACCTCTGAGCCTGTAATGAACCTGTAAACCAGCCCCACTTAAATGTTATCCTTTACATGGATTACCATGGTCACAGTGCCTCTTCACAGCACAGCAAGCCACCTCTCCACCCCCTCATTTCTTTCCTTCCTGGTTCTTTTCCTCTTCCTTTTGTCCTCTTCCTTCCTTCCTACCCCAACCTTCCTTGTTTGCTCATCTTTTCTGTTGCTCCCCTCATTTCCCCTCACTTTATCCCTCCTCCTTCTTCTCTCCCACCTCCTTCCCACCCTTCTTCATTGTTTTCTCTCTTTGACAGGGTATTACAGTTCAGTCCACAATGGGGTTGAACTTCCAGGACCCTTCTGTCTCTACCTTTCAAGTGCTGGCATTGAAGGCATGAGCCATCACCCAAAGATGGAATTTCTTTTCTTAAAGATGGATAGTATATCATTGTAAGCATAAAATATATTTCATTATCCTCTTGCCTCCCAGTGAACACATTTTTTTTCAGTTAGTTGTACTAGGGACATAGCTATAAAAATATTTCTATAAGGTCCATTCTTTTTATTTTTGAAGATTTGTCACACAGATGCTACTGGGGTTGTGTGATAAAGATTCATTTTCATTATTTGTAGTTATGAGTGTGAGTCTTTGTGTGAGTGTGTGCACACAAGTGCTGGTGTCTTTGGAGGTTAGAGGTGTTGGGTCCTCTGGGGTGCTCTTTAACTCCCATTGTTGTGTCCCTGATGTTGGTTTTTATTTTATACATCTCTCATCACATCAGAACAAGGACTTTTAAATTGGCCTTCCACATTCCCTTTACCATGCCCCACCCCAAGATTCTGATTAATGAGTGGGCACAGCAGCACTTGCTTTGCAGAGATGTGGGTCCATGTGACATGGAGATGTTAGAGATGTGGATCCATGTGACATGGAGATGTTAGAGATGTGGGTCCATGTGACATGGAGATGTTAGAGATGTGGGCCCATGTGACATGGAGATGTTAGAGATGTGGGTCCATGTGACATGGAGATGTTAGAGATGTGGGTCCATGTGACATGGAGATGTTTTGCGTTCTTCTCAGGCACTCCACGTCTCTGTGTGCTGCAGAATGTGCCAGATGAAGGTTTTGTGTCAACATGGTCCCATACTTAAGAAATGCTGATATGGAGTTGGTGGGAGCACAGCTGGAGAACACAAAGATTTATCCCCAATTACCAACTGGATTTTAATGACCATACCACAAAATTTGGACTATTTAAATAAAACAAGGCAAATGATTAAAAAACAACAACCTAATTTCTCCAGTTTTGAAAGCACATGATTTTTAATCTGCAGGACTATAACTAATGTTATTGTTAAGAGGAAAATTCAAAACAGTTTTTTAAAATACATATACACACAGTACACACTGTTAGGTATTCAGAATTTGACACAATAAACTGCATTATTAAAAATTTGCAGGCAGAAATCTCTTTCTTTTTCCTTTTGGAGGTTTGTTTTGGTTTTATTTTTTTAGCAGTCTTCCAAAAGGAATTCCAAAATTTTTTGACAATTTTATCATTTCTGACTTAAGCCTGTTGCAAATCTCTTTGAAACAACTAGGCCCAAGGGTGGCTCCAGCAGCTGCCTGAATTCCACACACATGTAAAAAGTCTCTTCCATTCTGAGTGCTATACTTTGCTGTAATCAGATCCAGATGCTTAAACCATTCAGATCACCTTTTACAGTGTGAACAGAAGCACAAATGTGTTATGTTAAAAAGTAGTTAGATCCCAGTGGTTGCTCTACTCTCTGAGTGTAACTCCCGAGAGTGACCAAGAGAGAAAAGATCAAGGAGCTGGCCCTGAGAATCTTTTATCATGCCATTGTTGTAGATAATAATTAGATTAACCTCTGCAGACGATATCACCAACAGAAAGAGAACAGGAGGTTGAGGCTGGGGTTAGATCTCAGCAATCAGGACCCAAGCTTGCCTACCAGTGCATTCTGAAGAGAACAGTCTATCCTGATGCTACACTGGGTCCCTGTGACTCAAGGTTCTATCACCTACTAACATCGTCTTTAAAGGGTTTCTTATATTTCTTGTCATTTCTTGTGTGGTGTGTGTGTGTGTGTGTGTGTGTGTGTGTGTGTGGTCTGTGTGTGTGTGTCTGTCTGTCTTTCTGTATGTGTGTGTCTGTCTGTCTGTCTGTCTGTCTGTCTATGTGTGTGTGTGTGTCTGTCTGTCATCTGATTCATTGTGGAAAAGCAGTGCATCCATGCCCTCATTTCTCTGTTCAGTGGTAGCTGTGCTTATCCACCAATGTGTTCCAACACCCAGTGAGTTTAGATTGTATGGGAATACTTGCTTTTTCATCCATCAGAAGGAATGGCAGGTACTTCGATGATGGAGGAGCAGCTGGGTATTTTTCCGTTAAGACAGTGTTGTTGTGCAGCTCACAATCTTTTTGTACATAGAAGAGCCAATGGCTCTGATAGGAACATGCACATTTTGCCACATTTTTTGTTTGTTTGTTTTTTGTATTTTCGGGCACCAACACGAGTAATTTATTACACATGCATACTATTCACAAAACTTTTTGGGGATATCTGAAAATTGAGAGTTTGCACTAAAGAACTCAAATGGCAATCCCTAAGGAAGATCACAAAAGGGATCTGTTTTGAATGAAGTTCTTTGCTGAGGTCCAAACAGCTTCACCTGAACATCCTCGTTTGACGAATGAGGAAATTATATGAGATTTCAAATCTTTGATCATAGTAGTCCATGGTTCTAAAACTTTTAAGGCTCACCTTCTGCATAGGAAGAGAGGTAGGACTGAGTTTGCCTTTATAAATGTGTTTACAAAGGTCCTTGCCCCAGGATATGCTCACTGACTTTGTGCTTCAACTTCTGCCAGATGGGCAGTTCCCTGGAATGACAGGAATATTGTCCTCAGAGGACTTCATTGGAAGTGCCATTGTGCTGCATGGGTGTGTAGGGTGGTTTCCAACCATGCCCTTCTCCTGAAACATTTGGTGTGGGACTGGAGTCCCTGAGAGTGCGAGAACCACAAGAAGGGATAATTGAAGAAGAGTCTATTAGTTACTCACCTTCTTGCTGTGTAGAAACCTGACCAACTTATACAAGGCTGGTTTTATTTTGGTTCAAGTATGCAGGTCATCATGGTGGAGAAGTCACAAGGTCTGGACTTTGAGGAAGCTGGTCACATTGCTTCCACAGTCTAGAAGCAGAGAGATATAAACGTTTATGTGCAGCTCGCTTTCCCTTATATTCTGTCTAGGAGCCCAGCTCATGACATGGTCACATCCACAGTTAGGGTAGGCCTTCCTACCACGGCTAACATGGTCTAGACAGTCTCTCACTGGCATACTCACAGGCTAAGTGATCTAGGTGATCCTTAGAGGCTTGGCTGGTGGGCTCTTCTCCATCCTGTGAAGCTGATGATCAATATTAACCACCATAAATAGGAAAAGGCTATGGACCACTTGATGGGAAGACTCTTGACTTGTGACGATGACGTTAGGAGAACCCTGGCAAAGTGGCACAGACTAGAAGCACTATTATTGAGACAGACTGTGAATTCAATAGCATCCAGCTAGAGAGACCACACAAGCCGCCCTTCTTGTTCAAGTGGCTATACTTAGCATTTATTTGGATGCTAGGACTTCAGCTTAGGTCTTCATGTTTGAACAGTCATCACTGCTATCTGCTGAGCCATCTCCCTAGGCCCCTAATTAATTTTAAAATCCCCAATTATAATGCAAATTATATTTGGTCACATTGTCTATGGGACACCTTCGTTTTCTTCCTATACCTTAGTGCGTCCATATTTGTATCCTTGGCATCTAGTAAGAGATGTCTGTGTATCAGCCATGACCAGGATTAACTGAACAGAACCAAATAATCACAGATTTATTCAGACCCCCAGGCAATCAAAACATTCATGCCTTTACACCAGAGAGTCTTTGTTCACTAGCATTCATGGACTGGGCAAAAAAATATTTTACACAACTGAAGTAAGAAGCGTGAGAATTCTATTTTATTTTCCCCTTCATTTTAGGCATAAAAAGACAGATGCTGATTGGCAGTTTATGAGTCTGAAGCAGGGCTTTTATTGTCTCTGTTCTGTTTTGTCCATGTCTGAGTCCTGTCACTTGGGAACGTTCTATAAAAGAAACAACAAAAAAAGAAATTTCAAAAATATGGTCCCATTTTATTTGGTTTCGTTATGAAGGAGATTTGTATGGCCACCCCTGTTCAAAGCCAGTGCACTTGTTGAAATCCTTTAGGGGCTGAAGTGGACTCTGAAGAAAGAAGGAACACTCTCTGCTCTTTGCTGAAGAAGGTATTTGTGTGGTGCCAGGTTTGTGATCATAAAACAACTGCCGCACGGATCCAGTCTTGGCTTAAATGAAGCAGGTAGGAAAGACGTAGACACAAGATTAGTTCAGGTCCACTTTTACTTCACAGAATTAAAAACTTTTTTTCTTGGGGGCTGGAGAGATGGCTCAGCGGTTAAGAGTGCTGACTGCTCTTCTGAAGGTCATGAGTTCAAATCCCAGCAACCACATGGTGGCTCACAACCATCTGCAATGAGATCTGACCCCTTATTCTGGGGTATCTGAAGACAGCTACAGTGTACATATAATAAATAAATAAATCTTAAAAAAAAAAAACAACTTTTTTCTTGGAGGTCACAGTATATTTGGTGGTGGCCCTATCTCAGTTTTCTCCTTGTGGAGAGATGTCTCCATCAATACATTTTGTTGTTGTTGTTGTTGATGATGTTGGTTTTATTTATTTATTTTTTTTGGTTTTGTCTTTTGTTTTCCTGGAAATGCACCCCTCTCTCATGAGACTCAGAAATCAATGACTTATTAGTGCCCAGGAGTACACAGAAGTGGGACGCAGCAGTAACTATTTGCTTCATGCTTCATCACAGGTCAGAGATGTCCTTCTGACTAACAAGACACGGAGACTAGGTTTGGGATGAGGAACCAAGGAAGGCTTCATTTACTGTTAAATTACGTGTGAAGCATGGCAGCAGGGATAGCCTACGGCTTTCCCCACGTGGTAAGAGTTACATGTGGACTAGAGCTGAAGTGTTGAGGATTAAGAGAGCAGGAAAGAGTGGTAAGACCTGCATCTTCTTTGTTGATAGAGGTGCAGGAGACACTCTATCCTTATGTGAGTGCTACATAAGCTTTCATTCTATGTTATTCAGTGTCAGATTCATCATACCTGATCTCAGGAAGGCCTTAAAGAGAAGAGAAAGACATACATACTATACTCACTTATAATTTAATCAGGACAAATCCACATAAGAAATAACTAAAGAAAATCTATGTCGCTAAGAATTAGGTGGAGCGTTTTAAGCATCTTGGTTCAGCTAACTGTCGTGTTAGCTTGATGGTATCTGTGGCTTTCCTCCTATGGAAACATTTTTCAGTGACAAAAGTAAGCCATACAGTGTCGCAAAGAAAAGCAAGAGTAGTGAAATGTTCCCAAAGTTGAGTAGAGGATTGTCTGGTTCGCCCTCAGTAAGAGAAGACACTCCTACCCCTCCAGAGACTTGAAGCCCCAAGGAGAAGGAAGGTCTGGTGGGGTGAGGGTGGTTGAGGACATCCTCTTGGAGATAGGAGAGGAGGAATGGAACAAGGAACTGTCTGAAGGTGGACCAGGAGGGGGATAATGAGTGGACTGTAAAAAAAAAAAAAAGAAAAAAAGATTAAAGAATGATAATAACAATGACAACAATAACAATAATAAAAGAAACCTTTAAGGATTAATGGATTTGATTCTTTGCCACAGTCATCAGGAAAGTGCCCCTAGAAACATGTATCAAGTCTGTAGATCTCTAGGCAACATGCATGAGGCAGGTAGTTAGACTTTGGACAAAAGAAGTTTGAATACAAGGCACTAATGAAAGAAGTTGTTGGAAAAATGAGCTGATTGGGCCTGATGGGATGAATCAGAAGCATAGACTGCTCTTCCAGAAAAGGGAATTTAATCTCCCGTTCCATACCCACATGGTGGCTCACAACCATTTGTAACTGTAGTCCCAGGGGATCTAACACCCTCTTCTGGCCTTGAAGGGCACCAGGCATAAAGGTAGTGTATAGACACGTGCAGACAGAATATTCCTACCTATAAACCAGTTATTCCCTTTAAAAAAATTCAACCTGAAAGGCAGTATAATACCATCAACTTGGAGTCTGCGTTTGAAAGTTAACTTTTATTATCATGTTGTGAAAAGATTTGCTCTAGTTTAAGCATAACATCAGAGTGGTGTTTGGGGGAGTGTTTGGTGTTTGGGGGAGCTCAACTAGGTCACTGGATAATGGGAGAGGGGAAGGACAGTGGCATTGGACTCAGAAGCTACAGTGATTCAAAGAAGGCACGAGGGACAAAGGAAACAGGCCAGACAGAAGATTGCAAAGTTATGTTGAATTTTCTCCCATACTCTCTCACCGAGTTCCATTTCTGACTGTATGGTACCATTATGTATTGTTTTAGAAAGTTACATGCTAAAGAGATGAATAAATAAATACAAGAACAAAATTCGACAGACCTATAATTTAATCAGCAGAAATACATTACCTATATATCTTGATTATTTAGGCCACTCATTCTCCCCTTCCCCTTTCTTCTCTTGAGACAGAATCTCATGTAGCCCAACTTGCCTTGAACTTTCTATTTACCTGAGGATGCCATTGAAATTCTGATCCTCCTGCCTCTATCCTCTTAGTGCTGGGATTATAGATGTTCACCACCACACCTGATTGAAAGCCCTATATATCTAACTGAGCACTTTACATGGTAGGCAAGCACTCTATCAACTGTATTCCATTTGTGGTTTAAACGCAAATACTTTACAAATATTGCTTTGGTCATCTGCATGTTTAATTTAATATATTGTATAGTGAATAGGCATTGGGCCAATGTGAAAATTGTATGTTTATTTGTGTGCCTGTGGTGGCTAATTCTGACGGAAACATCCATGCACTTGGAGTGGAAATGTATAAACTACTTCCTTCATGTGCAACTTGGAGAGGCCACTTTACTCTAGGCAGACAAGGTTTAAACAAGAGAGCTCTGGCACTCTCCTGTTTTGCTTCAGCATCCCATTGATCTGTCAAAACAGGGGGACAAGGGAAAAGGAGAAATTTTAAGGGGATTAGCACTTCATTTCTGTTTCCTCCCCCACACCCTCCTGTATGTTACTGGTTTGGGAAAACAAGCCATGACAGAGGGACAAAGCTTGTGTGCTCATCCTTCTACATGAAGGAGAGAGTAAACATTTTAGGAAGGCATGAGCTTACTTCTCAGAAATAAAAAAAAAAATTGACACTCAAAGACTGGCTTTGCCAAAACATACTGCTTTTAAAATTGGAGGATCTTACAAAGCTCAATACCTCTTAGATTCACTGTTCTCATAAATAATTGTGGTAGCAACTTCTCTTCAGTAACACCTTTCCTTGGGAACCCTTGTATGCTATGAGAAAAGCAGCTTATCTGATTGATGGGAAAAAGAGCTTACAGAGAACATTCCTTGGACCCTTCTTGCACATATTTTATAAGTATCTTGCTGAGTTGAGTGTGAGGGATCACAAGGTCTGGATTTGAAGGCAGGAGAGACTGTGTGTAGGAAAACTATTCCTGTGCCCTCTGAACTTGTACTGAAGGCTAGCTCATGTCGAGCAGCAAGCTTACATGTTCACATTGGTGGTTTAAAGGAAAGGCCACATTTAATATTTCTCCCCAGTTAGGCTCTTGAAGCAAAAGGAAACACCTTTTGAGTGAATCACACTATCAGGGACCGGGAAGAGATCCAAGAAATCCGGCCCACTCATTCTGCCTGCTCTCTTCAGATGTATGTAGCTCTGGAATAAAAGAAGAGAGAACATAAGCAGCTTAGCATCCTATCTCTGATTAATAGGCAGTAGAGCCAATGGCACTAATCTGAGCCTATATTGTAGCCTCTTTGCCAGATTGCCTTTTCTAGGAATCACACATTCTTGTTACACATATATAAACTTTATATACATCCTCAGTTAGGTTGTTTTAAGATAAATGTGCTCTTTGTTGAGTATCTATTGCTTCTGTAAAGAGAGGCTTGAAATATGGACTTTAGTGTAAAAGGGGTCTCCATAATTGAAACATTCTCTTCTCCTCTGTCATACATTTCTCATCTCGTCTTGGATTGTTTATGTCTTTTCTACACGCAATGTAGAAAGGGCGAGGCGAGGAAACCTGCTCAGGCTCTGACAACCATGTGTAGATTTTCAAGATCGTCCTCATATCTGGCCTCGGGAGATGGTGCTGCAGATAAAGGCCTGTCACACAAATGAGGAGACTAAAGGTCAAATCCCTAGAACCCATGGGAAAGCTGGTCAAGTGTGGTAAACCACCTGCAAAATGGGCACCTGGGAAGACCAAGGTAGGGGGGCCTCTAAGTCCAACTGGGTGACTTGATGAACTAGTCTTCTTTATTATTGCTCTAATAAAATATCCTGGCAAAGCTGTTTAGTGAGAGGTTTATTTTGGCTCACAGTTCCAGATTGCAGACCATCAGAGAGGGTGAATCATAGAGCAGAGTAAGAGGGAGCTGGCTAGATCACGCCCATAATCAGGAACAGAGAGCAAAGAATGCATGTATGCCTGTGCCCAGCTTCCTCTCTGGTCATTCAGTTCAGGAGCCAACCCATGGAATTGTCCCATCCACATTTAAGGTAGGTTTTCCTACTTCACTTAATCCAGTTAAGATTCCCTGCCCTGCAGGCCATTGCAATCTATATCATTTTTTTTTTTTGTTGAGATTCCTTTCTGAGATGATGCTAGGTTGTCAAGTTGACAGCTGAAAATAATCATCATACTGGACCAGCCGAAGATGGCTGGTGAGCTTCAGGTGCAGCAAGAAACCCTTGCCCCAATAAATACAGTGAAGAATGATGGTGGACGCACCTGAGCTCAATTTCAGACCTCCACATGGACACTCATAAAACTGCATGGAGAGCATACATACATAGAGAAAGACAGATAGATTGGCAGATAGATAGATAGATAGATAGATAGATAGATAGATAGATAGATAGATAGACAGATAGACAGATAGCTAGGCATACAGACAGACAGAATTCACTTGTGATGGTCACCACAGAAAATGCTCCTGAAAACAGTGTCATTATTCCTTCATGTAAAGATGAGATGTCTTGTGTTTGGTGAGAACATGCGTGTTCATATACATGTACACATACATGCCCACACAAATTCTCCTCATTCTAGAACATTTGTTTATCCCACAAACACTGCATGATCTCACCGATACATCGAATCTATGAAAAGTGATCTTCCAGAAGCAGGGTCAACAACGCTGGTTACCAGAGGTTCTGGGGATGGAAAGGAGCAGTGCTGGTCAAAAGGGGAGTTAGATAATGGTGACTGTACTTAATGATGACATATTCTTGAAAAATACCGAGTGGAAGGTAAGTACCGTACAAAAATGATAACCATGCGAAGCAATGAATTGGCTAGCTTTAATCTTTTATGCATGTGTACACACTTCAATGTATCATGTTGTACATGACACATGTGATGTTGTTATCAGTTGGTCAAGGATGAATTAGTGGTCTACACTTGCAATCTCAGCACTTGGGAAGTATAGGTAGACGGAGCAGATGTAGTGATTTGAATGAAAATGGCCCCAATAGGTTCATAGGGAGTGGCAGCATTAGGCGGTGTGGCCTTGCTGGAGGAAATGTGTCACTGCAGTTAGCGATTGAAGTTTTAGAAGCTCAAGCCAGGCCTCTTGGCTTTTTCTCTTTGCCTGTTGCCTATGGATCAGGATATAGAATTCTTGGCTCCTCCTGTAGCACCATGTCTGCCTGCATGCCTCCATGCATCCTGCCATCATGACAAGGGATTTTTAAATTTCTGAACTATAAGCTAGCCCCAATTAAAAGGTTTCCCTTATAAGTGCTGCCGTGGTCATGGTGTTTCATCACGGCAATAAAACACAAGCTAAGACACTTGGGTATATAAAGTATTAGAGGCCAGCCTGAACTACATATAAAAAAATACTGTTCTCTCAAACTAAGATAAATAAATAAAGCACAATAATAATAGTAATAAAATTTCAAAGGCTAAGTTAAAAAAAGCCAAATAAGGAAGGCAGGACATGCTTATGATCCCAAACTGTGAGAGGCTGAAATAAGAGGATACAAGTTTGCAGTTACTTTGGACTAAATAAAGAATTATAGACTTCATTTTGATCTTCATAGTGTAACTCTGTCCCTAAATGACAAACACAAACTTAAGTAGTTAAGAAAACAAATATAATTGAGGGTTTACTCTGTAAGAATCTTTGTTGCAGATGGAAAAAAAAATAAGTTAAAAAACAATGTGATCTTGCATTTCCATATGGAGATAGTAATTATTCCCAGGATGGAGAGTTTACATTGATAAATATTAGGACCAACCTCAAAGCCCTGTCAATCTGAAGAGAAAGGTACACCCTCTAAGAAGATGCGTTCCATACTGCCACACTCATTCTATGAAGCCACAGTCACCGTCATAACTAAGTCACACAAAAACTCAACAAAGAAAGAGAACTTCTGACAGATTTCAGTTGTGATCATTGATACAAAAATACTCAATAAAATACTCACAAATGGAATCCAGGAACCTATCAAAAACATCGTCAATCATGATCAAGTAGACTTCATCCCAGCGATGCGGGGATGGTTCAATTTATGAAAATCCATCAATGTAATCCATCATATAAACAAACTAAAAAAAAAAATTATGTGATCATCTCATTGGATACTGAAAAAGCCTTTGACAAAAATCTAGTAACCCTTCATATTAAAAGTATTAGAGAGATCAGGAATACAAGGCACATGCCCAGACATAGTCAAAGCAGTTCCACTAAAATCTATGACAAGGCTGCCCATTCTCTCCCTGTTTATTCGACAGAGTACGTGAAATTCTAGCTAGAGCCATGAGACAGCTAAAGGAGCTCAGGGGGATTCAAGATGGAAAGGAAGAAGTCAAAGGATCGCTATTTGCAGATACGATAGCATACATAAGCAACTCTAAAAATTCTACCAGAGAACTCCTACAGCTAGCTAATAAACAACTTCAGCAAAGTGGCTGGATACAAAATTAACTCAAATAAATTTAGTAGTCCTCCTTTATTCAAATGATAAACTGGCTAAAAAAAAAAATTAGGAAAACAACACCCTTTACAATAGCCACAAATACATGTCTTGGTGTAACTCTAAGCAAGCAAGTGAAAGATCTGTATGACAAGAACTTCAAGTACCTGAAAAAAAGAAATTGAGAAGATATCAGAAGATGGAGAGATCTTCCATGCTCATAAATAAGTAGGGCTAACGTAGTGAAAATTGCCATCTTACCAAAAGCAATCTCCAGATTTAAATCAATGCCTATCCAAATTCCAACACAATTTTTACAGACCTTGAAAAAGCAATTCTCAATTTCATATGCAAAAACAAACAAACAAAAAACCAGGATAGCCAAAACAATCCTGAACAATAAAAGAACTTCAAGCTGTTCTAAAGGGCAATAGTGATAAAAAACTGGATGGTATTGGTACAGAAACACAAACATTGATTAATGGAACTGAATTGAAGACCTAGAAATAAAACACCTACAGACACCTGGTTTTTGATAAAGAAGCCAAATGGAAAAGAGAAAGCATCTTTGACAAATGGTGCTGGTCTAACTGGATGTCTATATGTAGAAGAAAGAAAATAGATCCATACTTATCACCCTGTACAAACTCAAGTCCAAGCAGATCAAGGACCTCAACATAAAACCAAATAGACTAAATCTCATAGACGAGAAAGTGGAAAGTACCCTTGAATGCATTAGTACAGGAAACAACTTCCTGAACAGACTACCAGTGGCTCAGGCTCTAATACCAACAATTGATAAGTGGGACCTCATGAAACTGTAAAGCTTCTGTAAGGCAAAGGACCCTGTCAATAGGACAGGACATCAACCTACAGGTTGGGAAGATATCTTCACCAATCCTACATCTGGCAGAGGGCTAAGAACAAAAATTTACAAAGAACTGAAGAAATTAGACACCAACAAACCAAATAACCCATTTACAAAAGGGGTACAGAGCTAAACAGAGAATTCATTCTCAAATGGCAGTGAAGCACTTAAAGAACTTTTCAAAGTCCTTTGTCCTCAGTGAAATGCAAAGCAAAACAACATCTTAGCCATCAGAGTGGCTAAGATCAGAAACTCAAGAGACAGCACATGTTGAGTATGTGGAGCAAGGAGAACACTCTTCCATTGCTGGTGGGAGTGCAAACTTGTATAACCACTTTGGAAATAAATATGGTGGTTTCTTAAAAAACTGGGAAGAGTTCTACTTCAAGACCCAGCTATACTACTCCTGGGCATATACCCAAAAGACGCTCTACCATCCTACAAAGACTTGCTCAACTCTGTTCATAGCAGCTTTATTTGTAATTGCCAGAAACTGGAAACAACCTAGATGCCCCTTAACTGAAGAATGGATAAAGAAAATGTGGCATATTGACACAGTCCAATATGAATCAGAAATTAAAAACAAAAGCCGGGCGGTGGTGGCGCACGCCTTTAATCCCAGAACTTGGGAGGCAGAGGCAGGCGGATTTCTGAG
>NW_022196891.1:82974602-82991023 GCF_008632895.1 Mastomys coucha
AAAAAAAAAAAAAAAAAAAAACACAAAAAACAAAAACAAAAAAAACCCAAAAAACCAAAAAAACAAAAACACAAAACAAACAAACAAACAAAAACAACAAAAAAGACCTAATAAATTTTGCAGGCAAATGGATGGAATTTGACAATATCATCCTGAATGAGGTAACCTAGTTCCCAAAGAACATGTAAGGTATGCACTCACTTATAAGTGGATATTAGCCATAAAATACAGGCTACCCATGCTATACTCCCAACACAAGGAAGTTAAAAAAGAAAGAAAATAGGTGAGGATTTTTGAATCTCACTTAGAAGAGGGAATAAAATAGTTATAAGAGGCAGATGGATGGAGGGAACTAGGTGGGAAAAGGGCTGGGGAGGGGAATGAGAGTGTTTAGGATCAGATATAGGGAGGGACAGGAGAGATGGCCAGATGGCCATGAGACTAAGTAGAAATCTCCAAGTGATGGTGGTAAGGATTGGGGGTATCTCCAGGACTAGACAGAGACCTGGGGTAAGGAAGGCGTCTAAGAATCAATGGAGGTGACCTTAGCTGTGACTCACTGCACTGGGGATGTGGAGTCTGAAAAGGCCTCCTGTAGACAGACAGAAACCCCAGTGGAGCAACAGAGATACCATCCCACCCACACAATTTCCAACCCAGAATTTATCCTGTGGACAAGAAATGCAGGCATGCGGGATGGAGCAGAGACTGAGGGAATAACCAATAACTGGCCCAACCCGAGACCCATCCTATGGGTCTGCACCAGTCCCTTACGCTACTAATGATGCTCTGTCATGCTTACTGACAGGAACATGTTGTCCTCTGAGAGGTTCTTACCCAGCAGCTGACTCAGACAGATACACACCCACAAGCAACCAGTGGATGGAGTAGTGATCAGGATGTAAAATGAACAAGTGATAACTAACTCGCTAAGAAGAGGTGTCTCGAGCCATCAGCTCTGAAGCAGTGAGAAGGAGGGATCACCATGGTGCGGTGAGGATTTTTCTTCATTCCACAGGGAGGACTTTCGTGAAGCCTAAAGAGCAAGCGTAAGCCGGAGCTCTTTGCGGTTCGTACTTCCCCTGTTGCCCTGTGAGACTCTTTCTGGCTGCAGTCCATTCTCAACAATGCTCTCTTGACACCTCTTAACATGTACAGAGGCAGGCTGGCAGTCCCAGCTGATTCCGCAAAGTGTTTTTACTGGTGCTGTTTCACAGCGGCCATGCAAGTGCTAGCGGAGACCTTTAAGACCTTGGGCAAAGAGCAATGGCCGAGTCTCAGAGGGAGGAGAGGCCCAGACTTCCCGTTCCCAGCATAGTACAGCTGCTGTCATGCCAGCTCCTGTCTTGTGCACTTTTCTAATTAGTCTTTTTTATGTGTGACCTATGATTATGAAATAAAGCTGCCTTTGGCCACCGTGCCCTGGAAAGGTTTTCCTCCCAGGTGTGCTGGGTAGCAGAACTCTGCAGGACTTGCATTTTTTCTTTACAATCAGTTTATATCCCTTCAATGACATTTTCATGACTTTTGTGTGTCTGTTTGTGGATGGTTTTTCCTTTAGTGTAAGTTGTTATGCCCCCTGTGTTTGTTTTGAGAAACTAGATCATTAAGCCCACATCCCGTATTTCAGGCAAATGGCCTTCAAGTACAAAATGAGGTGAAAACTGTTATTTTTTAAGAAGAAAGGAAAGCTTTGTGAAAGGCTGAGCTGGGCAAATTTTGCAGTATTCACTTATTTTTTTCCATATTGTTCATAAGAAAACAGCCTGCCTGAATCCCAAAGTAAGGGTCATTTAATGCTTTATAGAAGCCCGAGTCCCCCAAATAATGAGGCTGATGAAACACTCCCAGTGGTCATGGGGGGATAAATCCCTCACGTAAGAAAACACAGTTGGCTTTGTGTGTCCTGCAAAAGTTTGGACTGCTGGGATCCTTGCGAGGCCTCTCAGGCTGCTGAGGTAAGCACGCGGCTTTGAAGTGGTCTCGTGACACGGACAGCATGATTAATGCTGAGCCAGAGATGCACAATAATAACACAAAGCTCAGCGAATCGCCTTGTGTCAAAAGTGACCTCCCTTGTCAGGACTTCTGCCCTTTCAGTTTCCTAATGTGGGAAACAAACGCGTCCTTTCATATCTTCTGAATTGTGGTGGGGCTAATTCCGGGGCTTAGGATTGTTTGCAACTGACGCTCCATGGTTGTTAAATAGCCCTTGTCTGTAAAGTTTCTCCTCACTTCTTCAAGGGTTTTGCTTATTCCTCTGTGTCTGCCATGCTCTCACTATGTCTTGTGAGGGGCTGTGTCTGTGACAACCAGGCTCAGAGGTAGGAAGTCTCAGATAATCTGTCACTTCCCACAAAGCCTGGAATGCCCAGGTTCCAAAGGACATCCTCTTGATGGTATTTTGCAGTTGAGAGAACCCTGTATTGTATATACTCTTATTTTGTAGCTCCCACTTTGGAACAAAGGTGGATGGGATGTTTGTGTGTCTGTATACACAGTGGCTTATTTCGTGTGTGTGTGTGTGTGTGTGTGTGTGTGTGTGTGTGTGTTGCTGGTGTGTCCAGCATGTTATAGGTGCAGAGAAGTCAGATCTCTACACCATCTACCGATGCATGGGCTTTGGCATCTTCCTGACTTGGGGCTGCCCTCTGCTTAGGACTCTCAGTGACTGTAAATACTCAAGAGGGACTTAGTGTGATTTTTAAAGGGTTTATAAGCCACACACTTAGGCTTTGTTTCCCTTAGCCTATCCATTTTCTACATAGAGAAATACAAACAAGATCACTCTTGGGTCCCCTACAAGGCAAACTTTTCCTTAAAAGATTTATGTATATGAGTACATTGTAGCTGTCTTCAGACACACCATAAAAGGGTATCAGATCCCGTTACAGATGGTTGTGAGCCACCATGTGGTTGCTGGGAATTGAGCTCAGGACCTCTGGAAGAGCCATCAGTCCTCTTAACCACTGAGCCATCCCTCCAGCCCCTATGGCAAGACTTGCTATGTAGAAGGTGGACAGGAGAAGCATTAGGGAGCTTTCAAGAGTACAAGTGTGTAGGGGAAGCAGAGCAGCCACAGGTGGGGCTCTGAGAGCTATAACCCAGGCCTCACACAGAAGGACTGAGGCTACAGAGTCTGAAGCAAGCTGTCTTCCATCAGTACGGGAATACCAGGAATTTATAGCGGCAAATCACCCAGCCCTGGAGGCAGCCTTAGATAAACTTAGCAAGCTTCTAAGTTGCCTACAACTGTGTGTGCATGCGCGCACGCGTGCGCACGCAGGCACACACACACCTACAGAAACACACCTCCCACACAAACACCCACTACAAACATCCCCCACCCCACCCACTCCCACGAACTCCCCATACTCTCCCCTCTCATCCCCTACCCTGCCCTTCCCACACATACCCCTGCACACAATGACTATTATTTTATCTGAGTGACTCAGAAAGCCCTTGGCTCATAGGAGGATTACCTCTTGATAAACCAAACATGGATTGATAATACCATGGAATCAGGGACACATTTAGTGCCCCTTCCTTTCAAATGGCACAGTTTAGCGTATGGCACAGTGCATAGGGTTGTCCCTTATCCTACCTGGATCTCTGGTTGATGCAGGCATACATTACGGCTGCTACTTGGTCCCTCCAGAGAATATCGTGCCATTTATCACTGACCTGGAAAAAAAGTCAGACCTTGCAATCTCAGACAGAGCATGGGGTGCATACCATTGCTCAAGAGGCTAAGACGGGAAGATCACGGGTTCAAGGCTAGCATGAGATTCATAGCAAGGCATTGTTCCATGGAACAGAAAACAAGACAAAGTTCAAATCCTGGACTGGGGTCACTACTGAATAGGTACACTTCCTCACCCCTGAAGTTGAACGATTATAAGCAGATGGGTCGGGAACCATCCATATTTGTGCATCAAAGCTTTAGAATTGTTAGCGAGTGCTTTCTTTAGCAAGCCGTCCTGTACAGAACAGTGCTCATGTATAGCTTCTTTGGCTTTAAAAGTAAAGATGTCAACCATTTCCGCATTTCTCAAGTCAATGATTTCTACCATTTAATTGCTTTTCTTGAGACAGAGTGTCACTAAGTATCCCAGGTCTCCCAAGGACTGGGATGACAGACAAGTACTGGGACACCCTCCCCTTTGCTCTGTAGCTTTGGTCTTCACCATCCAGGATCACCACACTCCTAATCGGTGGTTTTTGTTTGTTTGTTTATTAGCCATGCGATATGATAAAGTCTACTCATGGTTCTGTAGGGCTTCATGACTTTTGAAGAAGGAAGCACATGTTTGTGGTTCCACCATTACAGTGTGGCACCGCTCCATTCCCATAACAAAATCTCCCTGTGGCTGCTGGGCACCTGGTGCTGGGCCGCCTGTCCCTGCTAGAGTGCCCTACAGACAGAAGCTCCAAGCATGGAGCCCTTGGCCCTGGCTTCCTTCAGTCAGCAGCATGCATAAATGTCCAGCCCTGCCTTTGGTCGGCTTGATTAAGGTTCCCCATGTATCACTGAATAATTTCATGATTATGGATATAGCAAGGTTGGCTTCTCTATTTACCTATCAGTGGAACATCTATATTGCTTCCAGTTTGGGGCAACTATAAAGACAGCTGCTGGGAAGGCTAAAGTCAGCTAAATATCTAGGAACACGAGTGCTGAGCTATATCTAAAACCGTGTTTGCTTTGCATCCCATGACATTCCATTCTTCATTCCCATTGGTATTTACTGAGATTTCTGTGGCTCTCCATCTCTTCCCCTAAACTGTCAGCTACTGTAGTGGAGGGCCGCTGTGTGCCAACTTATTCTGATATCATGGAAAATTAGTGTTGAAGTCTTTTCTTCGCTTGTACACAACCCCCACATCTTCTCTGGTGAGACGAAACTCCTCAGGCCTGACTGTTTTGTTCTTGAGTTCTTGTTGTTTTGTAATTCCTTATGGTGAAATGACTGGGTTCATTGCAAGACTTAGTCCAGTCCTTACTGCAAGACTGGGTTGTAAGGAGACCTCGCTGCCTTTCCCCCGCTAACCCCTGATCTCTCCCGTGGCAGGGGCACATGTCAGCATAGCCCGCTAAATGAGAGGGAGTTGTCACTTCAAGAAATAAGTCGACTTTTGCGCTGCTGGTGAGGACATTTGAATTTTCAAGTGGAAAATTTTGAATTTTATTACATTGTACTGGGACTCAAACCTAGGGCCTGGTGTCTGCTTGGCAGGCATTCTACCAGTGAGATGTATTTCCAAGTCATGACAATTAGAATTGCAGAAAATAAGAATGTAGGAAACCTGCTCTGGGAGATCTGAACTTTCCTCTCTGAGGTCTCTGATGGTGCCCATTTCATAGATGAGGTTGCAGTGTGGATCCGCATTCCAAATCATAGATCCATCTCAGGAACCTCAAATAGCCAAACAACTGCTTGATCTTCCGAGATTACCTGTGCATATAAGGGCCATGCAAAGCACAGAGCAGAGGAATGGATTTGAATGATACTAGTGTGAGAGGTCTATTGATATAGCTTCATATTTCATTACAAATAGTTTGAAAAAGCTGAACTCAGTGTCATGGCTACTTTCTACAGCTAAAGGTTAAGATGCAGCAAACCTTTCCTGTGAGGAGTTTGTGGGAGGCTGGATGGTCTCCACATATTTCAACCCAAATAGTCTATCCAATAGCTTTGGGGGTAGCACAGAGGTTGCTAACTGGGAGATGTTTTAACAAGCAAGATGAAAGAGATGTATGAAAAGTAAATCAATAGCATTCTCATGAATCCGTAGGAAGATAGAAATAGGTTTGTAAAAAGTTTAAGTTATACTAATCAGCACTGGGTTTGTTATTTTAACTCCCAAATTCATTAACACATCTTAAACTCTCCATTTTAATTCTCTACAGAGTGAAATAAGGATCACGAAGCCTCAAGTAGTTGTTGATGAGTTTTTCAGAGTGTAAAGGGGACCACGGAAAATCAGAAGTATACATTCAAATATTCTAAGCATTTTGCTTGTATCGTCTAATGAATTCTGACATATTTTCATTTTTATCAATTCAAAATATTTTTAGATTTTCCTCCTGGTTCTCCCTCGTTGTGTGGTTATTTTAGAGCACGCAGCTAAGTTCCCAAGTATTTGTGGAGTTGGAAGATAGCTTTCTGGTTTTGATTTCTAATTTAATACCTTTGTGGTCAGAAAACATACTCTGGTTTCAATCCTTTTAAATTTATAGAGACATATTTTATTGTGCACCAGATGGTCCACCTTGGTGAGTTTTCCATGTGGTCTTGTAAGAAGGTATATTTCCATTTGTAGTGTTGCCAAAGTCTCTTGAGTCATTCCTTTGTTATTATTTAAAATTCTTCTTTTTTATTTTATTTAGTTTTTTATTTTAATTATTTGTGTGTGTGTGTATGTGTGTGTGTGCATGCGTGTGTGTGTGTGCCTGTGCCTATAAGCATATGAGTGTAGTACCTACAGAGTCTAGATGAGGGTACCGGACCCCCTGAAGCTGAATTACCGATGATTGTGAGTCACTTGCTATGGATACTGGCAGCTAAATCAGCCCCTCTATAGGAGCAGTACGTGTTATCTCCAGCCCGTTCATGGTTACTTTGTATCTGAAGAGTGTGTGTGTGTTGTGTGTGTGTGTGTGTGATATGTGTATTGTGTAAGTACTCATGTGTGTGTAAGTGCACATGCATGTGGACATGAGGCATCATCAAACTCCAGTGTCATGCCTCAGGTACTTTGATTTATTTATTTATTTGTTTATTTATTTATTTATTTATTTATTTATAGACAGGGTCTTTAACTAGAAACTGAAACTTGTAGCCTGTTAGGTCAGGCTGGGACCCTCCTGTCTCTGTCTTCTAGCCCTAGCATCACCTGTGTGTTCCACCATGTCCAACTTTTTAATGTTGCTCTGGGGATTGAGCAAGAGTATGTACCCACACACGTGCCACAAGCACTTTATCCACTGAGCTATCTCCATGTCCCAGCATCCTACTTGTTGTTTTCTAAGCTTTATTTTTTTTTCTACTTTCAATATTTGTTTCTAATGATAGCCAGTTCAATCAGGTCTCGATGTTTCTTATAGTCTAGCAGGTCTGCCTTGTCATGGATCACCTAACTCATTTATATTTATGTAACCATGGACACGATTTGATTGATTAGCGTTCTCTCCTTCTGTTCATTGTTTCCTGTTGTTTCTCTCTTTTTTTCGGATTCCTTGATTATTTCAGTCTTTATTTTTGTGTCCTTTACCAGATTATTAGCTAATATGTCTTTGTAAGCACTTTACTTAACGCTCTTTGGTTTTCAGTAGACTAGGTTGCTTAGAGTACTGCCTCCTATCTGCCTTGCCTTAGTTATCACCTGGTCTCACACTCCCACATAACTGGTGCTCATTAAGCCCCATGTGGCTAAGGGCGACGACACTGCATAGGACAAGTATATTTCCATCATTGAAGAAGGTTACCGAGAGAGACCTGCAATGGTGTTCACATCACACACCTGCAGCTTATCATAATTTACATTACCACAACACTGTACAATGCCATCATTAATGTAAAAATTTAAAATAATATTCATCTAGTTTCACAAATCTGCCCTTCTCCTCTTGTCTATACATTTCACTTATTCTTATATGTTGATCCATTCAATGTTTTGCTATTGTTTTGTCATTAAATAAAGTATATATCACTTAAAAATAATAAATAAAGTAGCCATTCATGCTCAGTGTGCCTACTTTATTGATCTGGTCAGAATTGCTGTCACCTTCCTTTAACACATGCTGTTTCTATTTCCCAGTGTTAGGCAGTATCAACTTTCGCTTCTTTGAATCATTGTTTGATTAGATTCTAGACCTCATAATTTCTGTGTTAAATGTCTAGATTCTGTTTTCTTCTTCTACAGAGTAGAATTTTACAAAGCAGTTATGTCATCTGTATTAGCCCTTTCCTCTGACCATTTACTCTTAAGCCATTTTGGGTGTGTCTTCGGTTGGCTTTTCAGCATACTCTGTCTTTCTTGGGTTTCTTCCAAATGCTTAGTGTTCAACACAGTTTCTCTCTGAACACAAACTGCCCAAAGCTGTGTCCATTAGAAAACTCTGGTCTTTCAGAAGCTTCTTTTGTTCCAGGGCCTGTTCTTCACCAGCATTTCTGAGTCTTACTGTGTGTGTGGTGTTCATCAAACGAGCAGGGCAAGAGCCTTTGTGTTGCTCTCGGGATGGTGATGTGCCCTGCATAGTTGCTATCCATGTTGTACACTGCTCTGCAAACTCCCAACAGACTCTGCTCTCTGGATGACAGCCTCTATCTCCCTTGCTTTACCTGGGATTCTCTCTGCTAGTCTCTAGCAAATGCTGCCAGGCAATAGACTGGGCTTACAGAGACTCTTACGTTCTTATTCTAATTACTTTTCTTGAACCTTATGCTATTTCTGTATAGGCAGCTTGCCAACACTCTGTGGTCACTGCTCTCTTTTGTCTGCTTTTCCAGTTGCTTACAGGAACAGGGATAGTTGGTCCAAACTCTCCCGTTGGGGCTGTAATTAGAAGTCAATATGGATGCTGTATGATAGAAGGGGCAACTGAGGTTTTATGAGCAAAAGAATGACATGGCACATATTGTGTTTGAGAAATTGAGAAGTGTCATTAACAGTGTGACAAGGTGGTCACACAGTATCATATCTGTATTTCATGATATCCTATCTGCATTGCTACAGCACAACATATACACAGGCAGCAGAAAGGAAGATTGAGAAAAGCCATCTAGGACGTGGTAAGCCAGATCCAATATAGATGAATCCTAACCTGGGCTATGGGCGATGACAAAGAACATGAGGTCACAGAGAAGGACTTGTGTCTCAATGGTTATTGTTCAGCAGGAACTGGAAGATAAGCCCGTTAAAATGCTCTTGGATGACGGTTGGGGATGCGGTCCTTTGGTGGAGAATTTGCCAAGTATATGCAAAGCTCTGGGTTTGACCCCAGTACTGTAAAATAAAAAGAAAGTTCTCAAGGGAAAATGAAAGGGAGAGTGTTAGCAATTAGGACAGCTTTTACTGAATGTCCGCCATATTTTTCTGCCATTTGGAGGAATAATACCAAACAAACCTAGGGGTAGGGGGAGCATCTGGGAGATGGATCAGTTTTACTGAGCAAGGATCAATCTTTTAGAACCTCTATAAAAAGTCACTTGTGGGAAGATCTGTAATCCCTGTGCTGGGAAGACAGAAAAAAAAAAGTCCTCAAAACAGTTAGTTTCGAGGCTAATCAGTTAGTTTCAGATTTAAATGGGAGAGCCTGTCTCAAAGACTAAGAGAATGACTGAGGAAGACACCTGGTATTTACCTTTGATCTGAAGACACACACAGACACACAGACATATACACACAGACACACACACACATACTACACACATGCGCGTGTTCGTAGACAGTCCTCACAATAACCTGTTAGCTATTACTCTCAGTTTACAAATGCAGACACTGGAGTTAAAGGAGATTAAGAATGAGTGAAGCCAGATCAGTCGCAATGATGGACAGCTTCTACCTCTGATCTGGTTATCTGTGGACCTGCAGTCTTTCATTTGCTCTATTTCCTCTGTTGAGTAAGGCAGACTTTCCCAACCCTGTTTCCATCAATGAAGGGATACCAGTAACATTATTAACATTTAAACGTTAAATGTTTCAAACTTGTGAAGTTAGAACCAGAAGTCATTCAAAGTCATGAATCACTATCTAACTCTATCCATGTGATGTTGGAAGTGATTCTTTGATGTGTTCTGGAAGTCTGGTTGGTGATAACCATGAAGGCTAAACTCCTGCTACTAGATGCTGCTCCGTGATGGATGGTTTGCTATCAGTGATGTGCTTAAGATCTGCTCATTCAACTCTAGCTAATGGTCTGACAATCTTGATGACCTATGCTTTCCTGGAGCTCTTAGTATATCAGGGCTGTCCTCTGTTTTGCTTTAAAACACTTTAGAATGCCTTCGGGGATAAGAGAGAAAATACAGTCATGCTTTGCTATTTTGCCAAACTCAGCAACAACTTTTTGATGTGTTTATAAGCCTCTTACAAGAACATTAACCATCAAGAAAAATGGATAGGCTGGAGGTACAAGTGTCCAAGAGGGGAGCATTCTGTGTGAAGAAATTGGCTTTACCGGAAGTCAACTGTTCCATGACAGACTGCAACTTAAACAGTACATGATCAAGAGTGCTTGGGACAGTCTGTATAGAGATTGCCCCTGTAACTTCAGTGACTCGCTTGCTCTCTCTCTTCTATGATGTCTTTCATTTCTTCTGTGTCCCTTGTACCTTGGGAGCAGATTGGATCTTCGCATGCTGGTAACTAGTTTCTTGTATGCACCACCCGGAAGAGTATATTTGCAAATGAGAAGAAGGTCATGAGAAAATGTACATTATACATGTAAGCCCATGTAGGAATCACAGATATATATGGTCAAGTGTAAACACTAGCGACTGCTGTGGTTGACTGTGGTTGCCGGAGGAGTTGGAGAGACACATGGGTGGCAGCCCAGAAGGATGACAACAGGAATACAAAACTCTGCACTGATGAGTAAAGTGGAGAGACCTTCAGGCTTAAGGCAGTCATGGGAAAGATTATGGAGGTCTACTGCTCTCTCTCTCTCTCTCTCTGTCTCTCTCTCTTTCTCTCTCTCTCTCTCTCCTCTCTCTCTCTCTCTCTCTCCTCTCTCTCTCTTCTCTCTCTTCTCTCTCTCTTCTCTCTCTCTCCCCTCTCTCTTCCCCCTTTCTTCTCTCTCTCCCTCCTCCCCTCCCTCCCTTTCTCTTTCCTTCTTTCTCTCCCTCCCTTCTTCTCTCCCTAGCACTGCAGAACTAGCTGAACAGATGGCCCCTGACCCACTGGGCTCTTCCCCTTCTGGAGGACACTCTGTCAGAGTCAGTATCTGTGAAAAATGTCAGCAGATGGGCCAGCTCCTCTGCGTTCAGCCCACTAAGCCGAGCCACAGATGTTAGCCATATTCCCCACAGTGTCCAACCCTTTGACAAACGTTACTGAGTTCTTTGGCTCCATAAAACCCATGTGTCATTGAGTTCCCTGGGTTAAGTGCATGCTACTTAGGAAAGCATTTCCCTTGTCCACTTGTCTGATGGGATGTTTACAGACCTCCAACACGTGCATATCAGTTGGGGCCTATCCTCCCTTGTCCCCTGTTGTCTCCATTGCTTTCTGTGAGATGCTCATTCATGGTCAACTGTATGCTTTCCTGTCACTGGAAATTGCTTAACATTTCCTTAACTCCCGTGGAACGCAGATATTCTCAACCCATAGCACAGACTTCTGGGAGTAGAAGGAGGAGGTGGTATAGTTTCACACAGTTTTATTATTTCCTGCCCTTGGTCTTAATCCCAAAGGCTGAAGATTATTTCCAAATGTGCCCTGCAGCCAATCCCGTCATTACATGGGTATTAGGTCCTACAACTCAGCGTTATGGCTTAGGCATCTTCATTCCTCATGAGACTGTGTGTGGGTTTTGACATTGAGAGAAGCACAGCCTTGTAGAACTGATTGGAAACATGTACAGTATGACAGGGCATGCATGTGGAGTTCAGCCCAGGGCTTCAGCAGTGTGAACTGAGAATGTCAGCCATTACTCCCAGCAAGAGAAATCATTTGAAAACTAGACACTTTCCCCCAGTTCCTATCCAGCATCATTTAGAAGCCACATGTAATCACATCAACTTGTTTGATGGCATGACGTTTCCATGTAAACATTCTGCCATGGAAAATGGGTTTTGACAAGCAGTGACCTTCACTCAAACTCTTGCAGTGGTAGGGGATGTCAAAATGTACCTGGGAAATGCGTTGGCTGCCTTTAGTCTTCTATAAACAGATTCTAGTTGTTACCTGAGCATAGTGCAGGGAAAGGCACTTCTAAGGCGGCATCATCATTTATCCCTGTTATTATTTAGATTAAAAGACACAAATGTTCATAAGGCACTTGAACAAAGCTGACAAAAGGAGTAAGATCATACGTAGAGGCTAAAAAGAAAATGCAGTGGATGGGCTATGGGGGAGTTTAAAGGATATTGCTCAAAATACCTTACCTGTGCCCTGTTGATGGGGGAACTTTGCTGTTACCAAAGTGCTCTACTGTTTCTGCCGTCACATAGGTGACTTGATTACCACACACCACACACCACACCACACACTTATACATGTGTGTCCACCCAGGCAGCCCTTGAAGACACAAACATGTTTGTATCTTGTGTGCACACATATGTGTACATACATGGGTATGCACACATAAGTATGCAAGCATGTCCAGCACGTATATACACATGTCCAATTACACACTTATTTTCCCAGTACATACAGACCCTTTGAAGACAGAAGGTCCTCAAGTAGACGTTGTTGAATAAAACTGTAAATACACTTGCTTTGCCAGGAGTGGCATGGATTGCCTTACACATGTTCTTATATTCTCTTTGACTCTTTTGCATATTTGCAAGAAAGTTGCCTTCCACACCCACACACCGGCCTGCACTGTGCAAAGAGCAAACCTGGTGCTTATATTCATTTTTTGAACTTTTGCCTTATTGACCTGATCGGTAAAATATGCCACCTCTTATGAAGGAAGTGGAAAATTTAGAAGATAGAAAGAAACCAAGGAAAGTAGGAAAGAAGATAGAGAGGAAGGAAGGGCAGAATGAAGGAGAGGGAAAAATGGAGAGATGAAAGAGAAGAGAAAATTCAGGCATGTTCTTTCTTGAAAAAAATCTATCAGACCTGGAAGGAAAGCCATTTGTTGAAGTGACCCAGGGAAGCTGAGGAATCCACTGAGTAACCTCCAGAGACTCCTTTCAGCACTAATGATCCATGAAGGAGATTTACAGACCCACATGCGCTGACCCCAAGCAAGCCTTGGCAGACTGCTTCCCTCCCACTTTGGCCAATATTATCACCTCATTCACAATGGTCACTCCCTCTCAACCTGCCCTGCTTGCATGCTCTGCCTGCACGCCTGGGCTGCTGGTAGTCATCACTGGCCTAGGGCCCAGAGGGTGTGTGTTTAGTACCCCAGAGGTGGGATTTACTCCCCACATACCGCGAGGCACCAGCTGGACCATGTTTTCAACATGTTCAGCCAAGTTTTCTTTCTGGAGAGATCACCCTGTGAAATCTGACTTCCCCTGTTTGCTGACTGGGCCGGTTGAACAGCGGTCACCCTGAGATCTCAGGAAGCACACACTTGCTGTAAGGTCTCTTTGGAACCCACGTGGCCCTTGGATGAGCAATAATCTCGACTTCTCATTTTATTTTTTCTTTTCCTTGGTATAAGAGTGTGTCTCTGCCAAATGGCGTGTTTTTAATGCCTTTCTTTTAGCTGCTCCTGGGAAGGATGCTCAAGGTCTGGAAATTATTGTTTCTCTTTGCATCAAGGAGAAACCTGAGACTTTAATGTGGAATAACAAAACAAAACAAAAAAGAAAAGAAAGAAAAAGAAAAGAAAAGAAAGCATGCCCTTTGTATGTAATTGATCGATTGTTCTTATTCAGTGGACAAGTCTTTTCTGGAAAAGTTGAATCCATGAGCTTCTTGGTGTGGACAGTAGACAAGTGAGGAGAAGGCATTGTGATGGATTCTTTGACTCATCCTAGCCACACCTCTTACTTAGAAAAAAAAATAATATGTTGTAGAGATATTTAGTGGATCACAACATGTCGTGGCAGCCAGATGTTTTTCTGTTTCCCTTGTGAATAGACTGAAAACAAAAAACAGGCAGAAAGCTAGGGGTGGGTAACTATGTTCACTCTGGTGAGAAATGAAATCTGAAATCCTTCAAGGTCCCCAAATGGAGACCCAGAGGTCTAACAGCCCTCTTCTCTGCGGATGCAGGGAGAACGCTAGGTCAAAGATGCTATTGAGAGCGAGCGCCAGAGTGACATTTAGTTTTGCTGTTTAGAGATGGTTCGCATGTATAAGACTTAAAGGCATTCATGGGACATCTCGGCCCAAAATTAGAATGAGAGGCAGGAAAAGGGAAAACTGCTTTCTGCCTGAAAGCCAGAAAGGACACTTGAAATTTCGTCCACTTTAAGAGCAAGGGAGATACTTGCACTGAAAAGGAGTGTGAAGGAAAGGAAGAAAGGATTATGATGCAGTAGGAGAATCATTTACATGGGAAACAAGGTCCAGGGGAGCTTTTGGTGAATGCTTTAATTACGGTCTGGTCTGTCAGTGACCAGGCAGTGGAAGTGCCACGGGCATTCTCACCTGGAGTCTCCACTTAGTTTAGAACTCACAGATTCTCTCTGAGATTCTCCTTTCCACGTGACCTAGTCCAGTGACGTCCTACCTCAGGACCTTGGTTTATTGTATGAATTCATTTCATTCCTGAGAAAACTTATTTTTTTTTTTTTACAGAACTGTTTGCAGTTGGTTCCTAGGTTGCTGGAGGAAAATAAGAGTGAGCATCCACTATCCCCTTCATCTTATCGATGCCTGAACACAACTGAGGAGCCACAGACTGGAAGGATAGCTTGCATCTTCAGGTAGCTGATACAGAGCTGGTCCAGTAACTGCCTTGTCATGCCTATGGTCCTCCTATAAAGCATGCCATTGAAAATGAATTAAGTCTATTCACTCAATTCAGTAGGATTGATTTAGATTTCCACTTTTACTCCAATCTGAATTAACAGACTTTGTTTTCCGAACCATAAGTTGAAAGGTCCAAGTTAGCCATTTTACTTTTTGTCTTAATCATTGAAACTCCAATTTAAACTATATAGAGATTGGAAAATAGTAGGCCAACTCAGTTGACTGACTACATGTTCATACTTAACAATAATATATTCATTGAGAACTTCATTGAATTCTTCATATTTAACCATCAGGACTGTCTTTATGACGTCTCAGTTCATATAAATTAAATCAGGACTTTAAAAGCTAGATCAAAAGTGCAAGATTAGGGGGAAGTGAGGTGGGTGAGATTTTTTTCAAGCTAATACGTTATTCCATCACTTTCAAGGGGTCCAGCAAGAAGCATGAGGCTTCTGGATAGAAGATAAACCTAATTTCTTGCTTACAACAATAGTAGAAGCCAGACTATTACAAGTCTTTTATGCTGATTCACTGAGGCCTAACAGTATGAAGAAAAGGCAGCCAATTAGGGTTCCCCAGAGTGTACCTCAGAAGTTCCGTTCTTGTCTAATGAAGCATTGTCTTGTCTGCAGCTCCTGTGTAGACATTGGGTTGTTTTATGTGAGAAGAACTCCAGGGTGGGGATGATCACTACATGACTAAAGTGCTTACTGTGCAATTGCTAGGACCTAAATGAAAATCCCCTGTACTGGTGTAAAAAAAAAAAAAAAAAAAGCCAGGCACAGTGGTGGCACACCTCTGTAATTCCAGCGCTGCAGAGACAGAGATAAGTAGATCTGTGAAGCTCACTGGCTAGCTAACCTAGCAGAATGTGTGAGCTTTGAGTTCTGTGAGAGACCCTGTCCCAGAAAATAAGGAGGCATGTGATTAAGACACCTAAGGTAGACCTTTGGCTTTTATGTGTATCTGTCTGTACATGCATGTGTGTACATGTGTGTGCACACACATGGAGACTGAGAGCAAGAGACACAGAGACAGAGAAAAAGAAAGACAAAGAGAGACAGAGAGACAAGGGGACAGATATAGACATACAGAGATAGACAGACAGACATGGAGAGACAGAGATAGAATGAAGGAGAAACAGAACAAGAAAGGGGGAGATGGAGAGAAACAGACAAAGAGACAGAAAGAAATAGAGACAGAGAGACAAAGACAAAACAAAAGAGACTCAGAGAAAGACAGAGGGAGAGAGTCAGAGAGAACTTAGTACACCTGAAAGGGAGGCTGGGAATGAAAAAGGACAGGTGGGTGAGAGAAGAATGAAGCCAAGACAAAGATTTCTGATCAAGACTCAAAGTTTAATTTTCAGCTCTGTGCTTATATAGGCAAAACTCAAAGACCCATCCTTTGTTTCCACTGGATTCTGTTGCAAAGCATGCTCAGCAGGCAGTCTGCTCCTACAGGAAACTGCAGGTGCTGCAGCTAGGTTGGAGATCTCCACCTTAGGTGGGCGGTGGGCGGGGTCAGAGAAAGACCAACTGTGTCAAACAAGGAAGGTCTGTTTAGCCTGCTCAAGGCTGGGGGAAGGGCACGCAGAGAGACAAACAAAGAGACACAGAGAGAGAAACAGAGAGACAGAGACAGAGAGGGAGGGAGACAGAGAGAGGGAGACAGAGAGGGAGGGAGACAGAGGGAGGGAGACAGAAGGAGGAAGGGAGACAGAGGGAAGGAGAGAGGAGGGAGGGAGGAAGAGAGGGAGGGAGGGAGAGAGGAGGGAGGGAGGAAGAGAGGGAGGAAGGGAGAGGGGAGGGAGG
>NW_022196891.1:82991136-82993894 GCF_008632895.1 Mastomys coucha
GAAGGAGCGAAAGAGGAGGGAGGGAGGGAGGAAAGGAGAGAGAGGGAGGGAGACAGAAGGAGAAAGATCGAGACCGCCTCCATCTTCAGGTTTGTTCTATTCACAAAAAAGGGTCTAGAACAGTCAATTCCTCTGCTTTCAGGGCATCACATTGCATGGGTGATCCATGGAGAGTTGTCTCCTAGCTACAGGTGGGTCCATGAGAATTGAAGGTGGCTCAATATTGATATCTCCATGCAAAGATCCAGTAAACTCAGACTTATTATCTCAAGGCTACGCACAAGCTGTTACCTGATTTAGAGAAAGAAAGAAAGAAAAAGAGTTGAAGTAGTTCTTTAAAAATACACTGTAGGTATAAAAATTGTAGTAAAAAGTATTGAAAAGGCTATTATTCTTCACCAGCCTGAATGTAACTTACACCCTTGCTTCAGCAAAATGGATCTATTACAAAGACATCAAATGTCCCTTACAAAGAAATTGCTGTGGACCAGATTTTAATCAGCTCTTTATTGAAATAGTTTATGAATCCATGTCATTTAAAATTTGTTTTAAAATAAATGCAAAGTTCATTTCTATTATAAATTCTACATAAATGAAAAGCGAACAGCTTATCATTCACACTCAGACCTATGAAAACAGGTCCTGGTAAGTCGACCTACTAGGAAAAAAAGATTACTCTTTAACAATGTTTCTTTGTGAACTTTGTTTTCATTAGACGTATAATAATAAAAAGGCCACTTGGTCCAGGACAGAGGTGCATACTAAATGCAGCACATTGAAACAAAATAAAGCATTGCATTGCCCTCTTGTCTGGTATTGAGTCCTATGGTTTATCAGGTTGACCCAATAATAAACTCTTAAGTTTATGAAATATAGCAATAGAGTTGGGCCTTTTCTGTAAGTGGAACCATGTTGAAGGTAGGTTAACAACATGAACACAGTCTAAGAAGGGGGGAATGTGTGAAGAATGGCCTTTGAGGACTTTCTAAATGTGTGTGTGCTTCAGATACAAGCATGCCCGGGATCAGCATAACATATTCTTTAAAGTAGTAGAATCTGGGTGTGTGACGTCCCATTATGAACTTTGCACACCTCGAAGGATTTGAGCCTCCATAGTGAAATAACACACTACAGTTACTTATTATCAATATGACAAAATAAAAGCTGGGAGTTAATCTTGCTTTGGAGAGCATGGCCCATGCACTAGGTGACTGTGGGTCTTGCAATTCACTGGCTATTCCTGTCTTTCATTGATTCAGCTGCATTGATAAATTAGATGTCCACATGCCCATAGAGCCTGAGTGGAGGGCACCTGAAATTAAGACAGATGCTAAATGAATTCCCACAAAGGTTGCTGCAGCCTTAAAAGTTTCAGTAAGGCTGGGGAGATGGCTCAGCGATTAAGCTGGTTTTCTTGTAGCTATGAAGACCTGAGCCCGTTCCCCATCACAAAGCTGGGCACAGTTCTTGTAATCCCAGCACTGGGGAAACAGAGGCAGGAGGATCTCTTGGCCAACCTTGCCCAGGCAAGTTCTAGGCCAGTAAGAGAAAAAAAAACCATACCATCTCAAAAACCTAGATGGCTGGGTGTGATGCCAAATGCCTTTAATCTCAGCACTTAGGAGGCAGACAGACCCCTGTGAGTTTCAGGCTCTGCAGGGCTACATAGTGAGACCCTGTCTCAAAATGACGACCAACCAACCGAATGAACAAACAAAAGTTAAGGTGTCTAGCATGCAGAACAATAGCCAAAATTATTCTCCTGATACTGTACGTGCATGCATAATGCACATGTCTCCATATCTCCTTGCATTTTATGCATGTATACCCATGTACATACAGACACAACTGCTTTAGCAGGTATAAAGTAAGCAGTTCATCTTCCTCCCATCATAAAATCATGAACTTACCAGTCTTATGAATAACAGAGAACATAGAGAGAGCTAAGTGTTTGCCCCAGTGTCACTGATGATCTCTTAGCACACGCTTCCTTAGTTAACTCACCCCTGGTTCATAAAGTTACCCTGGGTACAGATGGGAACTATGTTTATTTTAAAAATGGAGATTGTTAAGTGACAGTGACTTAAATTTATTTAATATCAAGAAAGAATCTGTCTAGAATTTAGATAGAAGGAAGAAATTAAAGAGTTGAGTGGGAAGAACAGTAAGAAGGAAATGGGGTGAACGTGGACATAAATCCTTACCACTGCCCACTGCTGTCTCACCCTTTTAATTGGTTGGGTCTGTTTCAGATCCCTATTGCAGATAAATAATGAAACAAACTGTGGTTGATTCTGGTGTAGTAATGGAGGGTAGTTTATGTGAGGAGTTTAAGGTGATTTGGGTTTTCCATTAAACAGAAATGCTGGCATCTGGCATCCTGTATTGACCTGTAGCTTTCCGATAAAAATAGACTAATAAAGCTGGCTCAGAGAAACTTAGCTGAGCTGACCTCTATTCACTAACGTTTTGCTGGTGCACAGAATCGCAGTTATTAACTTCAGAATACTCTGAGCGAATTGTTAGAAGCCACACACTGTTCAATGGGTTCCAGCAAATTTTAGTAAGATAAATAATGTTTATAACGGGTTGGATTTCACCTGCATATACTTCCGAAAATCTTAAGAGTTCTGAAGAAAGACATGTTATAGCTATAAGATCTTGCAGTTGTGATGGAGAAACTGGCTGGCAGCAGGAGTCAAAGGGCACGGGAAGCACCAGCCTGTGACAATGCATGGCAGGAGTGGAGTGGAGTGGA
>NW_022196891.1:82994313-83016566 GCF_008632895.1 Mastomys coucha
TTTTTTTTTTTTCTAGTTAATTTTTCAATCCTGATGCATTTTCAGGGAAATTTGATCCATATGTGTGTTTTGCTTCAAATCATCACACAAAGTTTTCTAAAAGAATTCTCTGCACCAAGGTTATCTGAGCAGTTCCATGGAGACATCGGCCGAGGAACCCAGACTTGATGCACACAGCTCCCACTGCCAAACCAAAGCGTAGCGTTGAGTGGAGAAGTGGCAAGTGTTTATCAACTCCATGAACTCCAGGGGCCATCGGCACAGCCATTAGCTGTTGGTCATGTAGATAGTAGATAAAGAAAGTTGATTTCTACTTTCTAGAAAGTTGTGAAAATGGATTCAATTCCTTTAAAAATATTTAAAAAGATTTATTTTTATGTGTATGGTTGTCCTGCCTCTGAATATGTCTGTGTACATATGTCTGTATACCATGTGTGTGAAGTCCTGTGTAGGCCAGAAGATGGAGACAAATCCCCTGGGTCTGGAACTAGATAGGGGTGTGAACCTTTATGTAAATTCTGGGAATTGAACCTGGGTCTTCTGGTAAAACAGCCAGTGCACTTAACTGCTGAGCAATCTTTCAAGGGCCTGGCTTTAATTCTTGGAAGATGCTAGAAGAGTAACACATTTTGTTTTTTGTTTTTTCCTAGTTATTCTCTTGCTTCTCAATTTAACCCTGTAAGCTAGAAAGGGTACACATTTCTCCAAGGCACAGTTGAAATAATGGGACTCAGGGAAATCAAGGTGTTCCTTATGTCACATAGAGATCCCATGGCAGAAGACGACCTGGAGCTCAATCTTTGTAGTATGTGTTTTGGGTTCCTCATGTCTTATAAACCTGAGATACAGCATCCTATTGGAATGGCCAATCAAGTGTATGTACTTGGCTGCAATTCCAATCAAGGCTATTGTTAGTCACAGGATTATACATGGTATGAATATATTTTGCAAGTTTTCTCACCTGCATATGAAGCCAGACATAATTCCAGGTTTTCACATAAAGCTATTTACATATGCCTGGGGATATTTTCTGATCTCATTAGGTCTGATCACTTCCAATCAGTTCACTTGCACGTTTGGACAAATATTTATCACAAGGATTACTGATGATGCTTTATATTACTAAAATTATTGTCTTAGCTCTTGCCTATTTTCCCAATACTGGGGAAGTTTGGGACAGGAAAATTGCTTCAGGTTCAAGGCTAGCCTTATACAGTGAGTTCCAGGCAAGCTTAAGCTATAATATGGGAGAGACCCTTTATCAAAATACTAAAAATAAATATTATATACATAATAGCATTCAACATTGATTAAGATCAAAGCATAATGAAAAATAATTGTTTTTATAAGTTGCTGCCAAAGATTAATGGGAAAATAGTGCACAGAGCTTTGGATTATCTATAAATTATATTTTTTCAGATAAGATGAAAGGTGTGCAAAAGTATATGGACGTAAAGACATAGCTATGGGTCTAACTTCATGTATACCACAGTAATAAAATCCTGGGTTCTGTGATGAGATACAGGGTGATCTGGTGAACTTTGTCCTGGATCTTCCATCTTCATAATTACTATAGTAATTGATTCAGCAGTCCTTACCCTGGGAGTCATGTAGGACTGGAGACTTGAACCAGTGGGCGTGGCCAGGAAGGTGTGACGTCAATAGAATGGACTGAAAGCCTGTGAGGTAAATATGCACAGATATTGGGATAAGGCAGAACTGCAGAAAAACTGTCATGAGGAAAACATCATGCCGTTCGATTTATTTATGCTGATACGTGTGAACGGTTAATCAATAAAAAGGTTCTTTCAGTTCTCTTTTCATGGGAAGATGTAGGTCAGTCAACAAAGCCAGACTTCATTTATAAAATTTTTCCCTAGATAGAGAATGTTTTGCGGAGTCGGATGGGACAGAGGGAGACATCCTGGGACAAAAGTGGTAGATAAAGAAGTGGGGTTTGGGAGCTGTGTGATGAGACTTCAAAAGGTTTGCTACAAAATAATGATGTGTTGTCTACTTTTTAACTTTTAAACTGCTTCCCATGCTGCTTTTTGTGAGCAAAGCCTGGGAGCCTAACGTGTGTGTGTGTGTGTGTGTGTGTGTGTATGTGTGTGTGTGTGTGTATGTGTGTGTGTATGTGTGTGTGTATGTATATATGTATACATTTGCATATATACACATATGTATATGTTTGTATGTGTGTATGAGTGTATGTGTATATGTGTGTATGTTTGTGTGTGTATGTGTATAGGTGTATATATGCATATATGTATATTGAAAATAAACTGTGATATTAATTCTGAGATTGGCCTAACTTGCTTAACACAGTTAGCTCCAGTTATATCCATCCATGCCTGCACACGAGAGAATGTCATTCTTTTTTATGGAGTGTACAGAGTTTATGAAAACTCTATTACATATCATGGAACTCAAGGGCAGGAGCCTGTTGTTGAAGAAGCTATGTAATTAGCCACAAGGCACGAGGATCTTTCTCTATTAAGTCTGGAAATTAGCAGAGGACCTTAAGGCAGTTCAGGTCTGAAAAGGAGATGACAGGAGAAACATCTTTTCGAAGAGTGGTGCGTGACCTTTCTTGCTGGCCTTGAAGGTATAACATGAAGGCTGCTGCATAAGGACTTCAAGTGTTCTGTAGAAATGAAATTTTGCACCTTAGCCTTACAAGCACAAAATATTGAATCTTGATTTTTGCCTCCAAGGACTAGAAACAACATCTTCTAGTAGGTAGTGATCCTTCATTTTTATAATTAATCAATTACTTAATTGGTAGAAAAATCAGCTCACTCACTGATCCATTGGATTTTTCCTTTTAAGGAATCCATCTACAGGTTTTGTGTCTCAGAATTAAATAACATTTAGTTGGAAAACAATCAACCACTCGCTTAGCTTTTTTCTTTTTCAAACTGATATGGTTACAAGAAATATATCCTTTCTCTGCATCATCATTGGTGACTGGTACAGTTTGGATGTTGTTGAAAGGTCCCTAGAGAACCAGGTATTAAAGGTACAGTTCCCAGGATGGCTCTACTGGAAAAAGCTGGGTAGGAGTTAGTGGGAGGCCTTTAGGACATTGGCCACCTGCCCTTGAAGAGGATGGTTGGATCCTGGTCCCTACTCATTCTTTTGTGCTACCTGACAATGAGGTGGATAATTAGGCTCCACTACATACTCCTACCATATGACACTGCTGCCTACCCAAAACTTAGGGCTAGTTATGAACAGTAACCTTTGATATTTTGTCAAGGTTTTGTGTTAGTTATGTCAAGTCATTCATTGTTGAGATCCAAGGAGCTCAGCCCATTGCACACAGCCTACCTCTGCTGGTTGTTTTATGGAAGTTGCAAAAACCTAGATATATCTGAGAAGAAAGAACCCCAAGGATTCATGGAAAATTATCTATAATTTGATTTAAATCTTAGATCCAGAAGTGGTAAGCATTTAGATAATGAATGTGAAAATGATGGTTTCGTATTTGTAATACAGAACAAAATTATCCTATAGAGCCAGACCTCTATTCTGAATTGAAATATTTTGTGTTGGCCTAGTAACATTAAACATATTGTCTACATCATTTTACCCTCTTCTAGAGGTTATGTCAATATGGAATTCTGGAAAGTAATGCTAGTGAAATATGAAATTAATTTTGTGTGGCTTACTAGATTTTACCAAAACAGCAGTAATATCTTTAAAGTGGTTACTTAAAATATGACTATGTTCTATCTATGGAAAGTTTAATTTTTCTCTTAGGCACTGGTCCTTTTATTGTTCTCCCCGTGTGATTGAAATCTATCAAAACCCATATGTTTTCAGGGTACTCTGTGTCTGAGGTATACAAGAAAATTCCCAAGTAGGGCCCTACAGTAAATTTTGGCATTTATCTGTTGACCTCTGTTATATAAACAGAATTTAAATGCTTTTTATGACAAGAGGAATGTCAAAAGATACAGCAATAGATCAGAGAGGATGGGTAGAAGCGGATTCCTGGAGTGCTTGGCGGGAGACAGTTGACCCCTTTGATTGCCCCAAATTGTATAGTTTCCTGTGGCAATTAAACCCTTTAAAGCCCAAATTCTTATTTTATGTTGTCATAACTGCAGAGAGAGACAAAGTTGGACATCGAACTTTCCCAATTGACACAGACCCCTTCTCCCCACTCCAGCTCAGCCATTACTAGACTCGGTTAGGGAACCATGAACGGCATTCTAGTTTGGGCAATGAAGAATCACTCAGCATTTCAAGGAAAACCAAGTCACATCCTAAGGGAAACACACATTCAAAAGACAGTAGAGAGCTGCCTTTGGAGAACGTTGTTATCCAGTCAAGAAGAAAGGGATTCATGGCTCATTTAATATACTTTTGTATACCTACTGGATTAGAATTTTTGCCATCAATTTTGGGATTAAGAGGGAACAATAAGTTAAAAAGAAACTTCTCAGAAATTCCGTTCCTTGTGATATGCACTGTGATTGTTAAATGCTTGGTAAAAGCAAGGTCATTGTGATGATAACCCTGCTATAACCCATGAATCAAGAATCACTATGTGATCTATAGATGTATATATATCATATTAGGATCATTAAATTATATAGTTTTTATTTGTCATATGCCCTCATTGTAGGAAATGCCATGAGTACTATAAAATATCTGATGGTTCCTCAGAAATTTGGACATAGTACTACCTGTTGACCCAGCTATACCATTTCTGGGCATATACCCAGAAGGTGCTCCAACACGTAATAAGGACACATGCTCCACTATGTTCATAGCAGCTTTATTTATAATAGCCAGAAGCTGGAAAGAACCCAGATGTTCCTCAACAGAAGAATGGATACAGAAAAGGTGATACATTTACACAATAGAGTACTACTCAGCTATTAAAAACAATGACTTCATGAAGTTCTTAGGCAAATAAATGGAACTAGAAAATATCATCCTGAGTGAGGTAACCCAGTCACAAAAGAACATACATACTATGTACTCACTGATAAGTGGATATTAGCCCAAAACTTCAGAATACACAAGATGCAATTCACAGACCACAAATGAAGCTCAAGAAGAAGGTAGACTAAAGTGTGGATGCTTAGGTCCTTCTCAGAAGGGGGAACAAATTACTCACGGGAAGAAATACTCAGACAAATTGTGGAGCAGAGACTGAAGGAAAGGTCATCCAGAGACTGCCCCACCTGGAGATCTATCCCATATACAGTCACCAAACCCAGACACTATTATGGATGCTAAGAAGTGCATGCTGACAGGAGCCTGATATAGCTGTCTCCTGATTTGAGAGGCTCTGCCAGAGCCTTACAAATACAGAGGCCAGTGCTCACAGCCAACCATTGGACTGAGCACGGGGTCCCCAATGGAGGAGCTAGAGAAAGGACTAAAGGAGCTGAACAGGTTTGCAACCCCATAGGAAGCACAACAATATCAACCAACCAGACCTCCCCCTACCCCAGAGCTCCCAGGGACTAAACCACCAACCAAAGAGTAGCCATGGAGGAACTCATGACTCCAGCTGCATATGTAGCAGAGGATGACCTTGTCAGGCATCAATGGGAGAAGGGGCCCTTGGTCCTGGGAAGGCTCGATGTCCCAGTATAGGGGAATTCCAGGGCAGGGAGGGAGGGTGGGTGGGGTGGGGGAACACTCTCATAGAAGTAGGGGGAGGGAGGATGGGAAAAAAAGAAATATAGATGAACACTCTTGTACCTTAACACCTTATCATTATTTACTGAATAACAGTAGATTCACAAGATGCAGAGATGTCAATGACAGCACTTTTCAGCTAGTCTTTAGCCGACATGAGCATGAGTTCTTTTATTGAAATCTTAATTGCTACTCTTAATTCTCAGATCACACATGACATACCCCATAGCGAACATAGCCGTATATTTAAGCTACAGAGTGTCTACGATAAGCTAAAGAGGCAAGGTGTTTCAAAGAGATCTGGGGAGACAAAGCTGGGAAATGATAGGGATCCTGCTAAGACAAGAAAGTAGACTCCTACACTACAGGGCTGATGCTGGTTAAGCTGGTGAAGCTCTGAGTGAGGATCCTGAAGATCCAGGATTTGATAGTGAATTTGTAAACTTGAGCCCAGCTGCAGAGGCAAAAGGATAAGACTGGGTGCAGACGAGGGAAAGAGCAGGTGGCAGACGGCAGATGCAGATGAGAGATGGCAGGTGCAGATGATGAAGTTGAGGACAGCAGCCCAGTAGTAGCGTCAGTGAGGACCACGTCAAGCAGAAGCCCCTGGGAGAGTTGAAGGTTCTCCGTGTGTTGGTCCTTGATGAATACAACAGGTGCTCATAAGATAGGTTTCTGGAGCCATTGCCGTTCAGTGCTAGGTGTCTTCTACTTTATGGGGTCCAGGTAAGGGACTTATATACTCTGTCCTTGGTTTAGTATATCACTCAAGTCTTGGGCCTGGTTTCCATGATATGATTTTAATATGTCCATGAGCTCTTACCCTTATAATCTTGCAAAATGACACATTTTCTACTCCCAGGACCAAATCATTTACTAGTCTGTCCTATACAGATAGTGCCAAACTGGTAGCTCACAGGTTCAGTCAGGTATACCATGGTCCTCCATCAAAAGATTCAAAAACTGTAGTATGGAGTGTCTGGGGCAAGGTACAGTCTGATACACCACAATTTTACATAATACGGAAAAACTTTTTGCAGGATACAGTCTGGGCTCAACAACTAGGTAAAGTGAAACCTTGCATGGTTATGGATCATAGTGATTTTCGAGTGAAGGAATCAAGACCTATAAAGTAAATATTGATTCATAGATAGGAAAAAAAGAGAACAAAACAAAGAGGAAGACAAAAATGCTTACATTGATAATTTTATCAAGTAACTCCACTTGATCCAAATAAAGGGTTGAGACAATTTAATGAAAACTCACAAGTCATAAGAAGTCAGATACATATAACCATAAAACAAAGTGTAAATAAAAAGAATGAAGTGATGCTTATTGATGGATAGTAGCACTAGGCAGAACACGTACTGTGATTCTAGTCAGTCTCATGTCCTCATGGGAATATAGAATGAAGCAAGAACAACAGAGTGTCTCTGGGTCTAGCAAACAGTGACATTAGTGTTAGCAGCCAGTACGTCACTGCGGCCAGTATGTCACTGCGGCTTCCCCTGTGCTCAGGATCTCCAGTGGATGGTTTCCGCTGAGACATGGATTTGAATACAGGAGATAGGAATGTCAATGAGAAGTAGTGAGAGCAAAGGAACCATTGTGGAAGAAAACACTTCCGAAATAAGCATTGACACAAAAGGTCCATTGTGAGGACAGGCTGTCACAGAGGAAGCGGGGACAATGGCCAGAAAGACCACAAAGTCAACCTACATGTTTGGGTAGGAGATTTATGGTTTTCTAGAAGCCACCCGGATTAGCTCTTTCTGTAAAAGATGTGTTTGGTTTTCTGTGCATGACTGTGGTTACATGTATGTGCACCATAGGCTTGCCTGGTTCCCACAGAGGCCAGGAGGCGGCTCTGGATTCCTGGAAGCTGGTGTTAGCAGATAATTGTCAGCCTCCTATGGGTGCTATGAACCAAAGCTGGGTCCTCTGCGAGCGCATCAAGTGATCTTAACCATGATCTTATTTACTATTTGGATTAACTCTTAATGAGGAGGCAACAGTGTGACTTCCTTGTTTACCAGACAGCCATGTCTCCATGCAGGGCCACAGATACCATTCAAATCTTATTCTTCGGAGCAAAAATCATATAAAAAGTATAGTTTAAAAAGAATTAAAGACAAAGAAAACTAAATCTATTCAAACAGACTTTACCAAGAGGACATAGCTTCCCCTTAAGAGCCTCAATAAGTCCACGCCTTGCCCACCTCACGTAGGATTTTAGCTCTGAAGGGGAGGTATTGCATTGTGACACTAGTCCTTCCTTCAAACTAGGGTGTTCTCAGGCTCGTGACTGCCTCGGCCTGAACTTGATTATGAGAGAGGAGACCATCCTTGATGACCTTTGGGTGTGCTAATTTCCAACGACTTAATATTAGTGTGGGCAGGAGAGGTGGAAATTTCTTAACATGGCTGGATTCCACAGGAATTGTGTTCTGAATTAAGGGTGGTTCTATCTGGGAGGGTGCGTACATTACATCATAATTTATTTCCTCACTCAGTGTCAAGAGTGTTTCAGATATCAGCTATGGTCTAACAATGACCTTATCAAGTAGGAAGAAAGAGAACACAAACTGTGTGTCAAGAGAAAAATGACCTATTTTTCTATCGTGCTGTCAAAGAGGAGGGTAAATGCTCTTAGCTCCTGAGCCATCTCTCTAGTGTTCTCTTCCTGTTCTGATCTTGATTCTCTTGCTGATTATTCTGTATGGATTCCCTATTTTTCCTTTTCTTCTGACCATCAAGTGGATATAAAGCATCATAGTGCCCCAGAGATACCCTGAGGACACGTGCTAAATGCAAGGCTATGGGGATCCAGGGAGTCCCTTTAACTTGCTATCTTTTAAAACACCCTTCTTACTGGTGTTTCTCACTGGCAATGCACATGAATGCAGATGAGGGTCATAGTTAATGATAAATTCCCAAGAAGTGGATCTACTCTGATTCTCACAGGCTAGGGAATTCTTGTGTTAAAAAGGGCTTAGACTAGCGAGCTGAGCCACAGGTCACAGGAAGGATTGTAGGCCATGGCCTGATATATATGACCATGGTATAACTGATACAGAATTGGAGGACACTTCTCTCCATTCACAGGAGTGAAACTGAGTATGTCACTAAGTGGCAAAATTGATATTGGAAGAATTTTCATGATAGCCTCTGCTTTCCAAGCACATCATGAATTCTATCTTTAACTTGTAACATCTCAACAACAAAACATAACTGAACAGAGAACTCATCATAAACTAACAAGTGGAAATTTCAGATAAGTAGAATTAGGTTCAGGCATCAGGAAGCTTTTCACACTCCCCTATCAGAGGCAAATGAGATGGCTCTGCTGATGATGTGATTGCTTCCCACATTTGATTCCTGGCACCAACATAAAATCCTGAGAGTGCTGATGTGTGCCTGCTGTGACAGTGCTAGAGAAGTGGAGGCTAATCTCTGTGGTTCACGGTCTAGCCAACCTGCCTTAGCTGGCAAGTCCCAGGTCCCAGAAAAAGACCCTTTCCTAAAAGAAAAAATGGACAGTTCCTGAGGAATGACATCCAAAGCTGACCTCACATTTACATGCACACACACACACACACAAACACACACACAGGTACACTCACACACAGACACACTCATACACATACACACAGGTATACTCACACACAGACACACACAGACACATACAGACATACACACAGACACACAGACAGTTACACTCACACACAGTCATACACACACATGCACACACATATACATGAACACACATGCACACGCACACACATATACATACATACCCATGCACATACATGCACACATATACATATATACACATACAGATACACATACACGTACAGTCACTCACATATACTCACACACATACATAAAAACATGCACACACAGACACACAATATACATTCACATACAGGCACACAATGCACACATATAAACACACATGTACATGAACATACATACACACAAATACGTACCCATGTACACACATATACACACACATGCAGACACATACATGCACACATACACAAACGCATGAACACACCTACATATGCACACACCTACATATGTACACACATATACACACATACACTCACTCACATATACTCACATACATAAATACACATGCACACACACAGACATACAATATACATTCACATGCAGACACACACACAGACACACAGCCCTTCCTATACCTATAAACTGAGCCAATCCCGACAGCCATTTTATTTGCATTGCATCACATCTCACATGTTCTACACTTTACAGTCTCAAAGTTCATACTGGATTAGTCTGAAGAGATGGCAACCCACACCACTGGGAACTAGCACTTCTGCTGGGATAGAGTGGATGAATAGTACATGCTGAGGAATTGGCTGATGTCATCCCTCTAGAGCTCAGCCAGAGCACGGTCTTTCTCACAGGGGTAGGTGAGGAGAAGGGGGAAGTGAGTCACCTCATTTGCCTCTGATAGGGGAGTGTGAAAACCTTCCTGATGCCTGGACCTAATGCTACTTATCTGCATGGGTAAGAAAATGTGCACACGGTTGCCTCATTGACTTGTCCTCATGTGTAAGATATAACTGCTGCCTGTATTCTTTGCACATGGTCCTGAACAACCAGGGATGTTCAGAGAAAGGCAGCCATAAAAATACAACTTTGTGGCGCTACAGTCCTGCATTCAAGACAGTTAAACTGGCTATAATGCTCTTCATGAGCCAAGCGATTACACCACTGCTTTCCTTGGCGTGGAAATACAAAGTCGGTGCTGGGATAGTTCAGGCAGTGTCTCCATATGTCATTTCCAGGAGTTCTGATAATGTAACAAAGAGCACAAAAGGAGAACGGGGAGGAGGGGCTGAGCAAGTCACTAGGAGAGATGTTGTAGCGCAAGTGTTTGTGGTTAACCGAGAAGCACATTATGAGTCAAGCCTTTGAGAAGAGGCAAGTAATTAAAGACGAATGCGGTGACATAACCATTTACACACAGCAGAGAGATTTTAGATTAAATCTGGCCTGACCTGCTGCTCGGCAAGTGTTATCGTGGATTCTGGAGATGTAGTCGTTTATTTACTTTTTAATTTGGCCCATATGTTTTATTGAAAACAAAAATTTTTGTATTTCCCATAGGAAATAGGCCGAGTCCACTGATGGTTAACAAGTTGGTGTGTTTGGGAATGGATCTCTTGGGTGCGTTTATAATCCCCATGAATGGCATGTCAGCTTGAAAACATCCAATGTGCAATAAGCCAGGGAGCTTTGCTCTGAGCTCTTCTATGGAGGCAAATTATCCCACTTCTGGGGGTGTTACTGTGTGTACATTTAGATAGGTCAATAAAATATCAGATAAGTCAGTGATGTCGCCATGATCATAAAAATATGTATTGACCCTTTTATGTCACAATTCTTTGACTTACCTCCAACACACACACACACACACACACACACACACACACACACTATGCATGCACACTCTTACAATACAACACATCACATGTATACACAAACGTACACACATACACATATACTTGGACATATACATCACATAATATGCACCTATACACACTCATTCACATACATACACACACATATGCACATATGCACTCACACATACATACACACATATACACATGAACATAGGCATATACTCTCACACATATATACACTCATACACACTCACAAATGTATAAACTCACACACACATGCACTCACATATACATACTCACACATATCCATGTACACATATGCATACACTCACACACATACATACACATATACATTCACATACATGCACATTCACATATATTCATACACATGCATACTCATATATATATATATATACACACACACACACATACACACACACATACACAATCTCACATGCACACACACACACACACACATACACAATCTCACATGCACACACACACACACACACACACACACACACACACTCATATTTTGGGAGACTCCTCTCTAATTTTGGCTGTCATCTCTATCAGCCAATATCAAGGAACTAGCTCTTTGAACCAGAGGCAGATTCTAGTATCTTTTCTTTTGCCATCTTAACTGTGTGTAATGTAAAACATTCCAAAGAACTCCCAGAGATGGCTTCATGGTTTTCTACATGCTATTAAATTTTAGCTGCTGTCTTTATTAAATGCAGGAAGGGGTAGGGGTCAGGATGAGCCAAAGGGCTTGCCTCACAGGCTCTGGTTCTTTCTATTTGAGTGGAGGTGTGACTGTTAAAGAAGGCGGGGTTCTGAAGCCTAAATAGTGAGGTCATAGATACGATATGGCGGATCACGAGGGGGTGTCATACTAGAGACCTGTCTACACAGATGCAGAGGAGAATCAGTGGCAATGTTTATCACTCTCAGAGAGCAAAGCTTGGCATCCAGGGCCTCTAACCCACTGCATACAGTTGAAAATAAAGAATTAGAACCCGGCAGGTATTTTTCTAACAGGGCTTTTCTTCCCCAGGGATGATGACCCAAACATGTTCTGTTCACGTCCTGATAGAGAATGAACGTGGGCTCTGGGAGGGAGAAGAGGGAGCAAATTGATGTGGGGAGTCTCCTAGCCCAGGGCCCCAGTGGGGATGGATATCAAGAAAAACATGCTTGGGCTCCGCAGTGAGGCAAGTAGAGGCACACAGTGTGTGTGTGTGTGTGTGTGTGTGTGTGTGTGTGTGTGTGCATGTCCATGTATGTGTGCATTTGTGTATGTGTGTGTGCCTGGATGTGTGCATATACCACTTTCACACAAAATGAAACACTGCCATGAATATTGTTCCACCAGAAAGTTCAAAACAGTTGAAAGAATCTACTGTGCCCCCTTGTTCTTCCTTCCACTGTTGCACTTCCTCTCCTTCCCTCTTTATATTCTGTTTTTCTCTCTCAACCTCTCTTTAACCTCTCTCTCTCCTGTTTTCTCTCTGTCTGTCTGTGTCTCCCTCTCCTTCCTCCCCTTCCTTCTCTTTTGTCACACTTCCCTTCCTGTTCCTCCCTTCCTCCCTCCCTTCCTTCCTCTTCTTCTTCTTTCTCTCTCTTTCTCTTTCTTTTTCTTTCTTTCTTTCTTTCTTTCTCTCTTTTTTCCTCTCTTTCTTCCTTCCTTCCTTCCTTCCTTCCTTTCATCCTTTCTTTCTTTCTTTCTTTCTTTCTTTCTTTCTTTCTTTCTTTCTTTCTTTCTTTCTTCCTTTCTCTTTTCCTTCTCCCCACCCCCATTTGTACTTTTTTGAGACAGGATCTCACTAGACCGTCCGGGATGGCCTGGAACTCTGTGTAGGGCAGACTGTGGGATTAAAAAAGAAGTACACCACCAGAAGTACACCAGGCTTTACCTCCTTCTTTCCTTCCCTGTTTGTCCCTTACTCCCTCTATTTGAGATAAAGTCTCTCTAGCCCAGGCTGTTCAGAAGCTTACAATAATCCTCTTGCCTCATCTCCTCAAGTGCCAGGATTTAGTCATGTACCAACACAATTAGCTCTACATTACTTCTCTCTGAGATTTTTACTATTCTTTTGCTCTCGTTCTTTCTAAGTTGTTCCAGTTTCTCTAAGATTTATCCTATAAGTTCTTGGGCTGACACTACCTCTATGGGGTATATTGATTTACATTTTTGCTTATCATGAGAAGGCCCTTATCAAGGTTGAGAACTTTGGATAGTAGTGACTTGAGAATACCATTACATGGCAGGGGTCAGATAAACTGGTCCCCTTCAGACAATCACCACCCTCTGGGACGCAGGTGGGTGGGAATTTGCCTTAGTGCCTTCCTCCCTTCTTTGCAGAGGTGCTTATTCGGTGAAGGGTAAAGCAGATCCCTTCAGAAAGCAATACCATTATCCCCCATTCCATCCCAGGGGCTCTCTGCCCTTGCTTCTCTTTCAGTTTTCCCCTTCCTAAGGCCTTCCCTCTAGTTCCTGTGGGGCTACATTTTCCCAGCACAACTATGGTTCCAGAAGAGAACTGGCTTTAATCCCGCTGCCCCTGCAGCTTCTGGAATGCGCAGATTCTGACCTACTCCTCCAAAGCTGTCCCAACTCCAGAAAGGCCAATCAGTCAGTTCCCATTGTAGTTACTGGCTTTATACACTGAGAAGTCAAGCTAAGACTTGGATTGTCTAGCTAACTAATTGTGCATACATATTGGGATTAATGACTAAAACATGGTCTGGATTTCACAAATATTTTTGAGATGCCAGAGCCTTGCATTTCACACCAGGAGACCAGATTCATGCACAATTTTCCCATTTTAACACCCAAGATCCAAAGGTGCCGTGGTAGAGCAGGCCACACAGCACCTAAAAGGTGAGATAATTTCAGGGTTTTCTGTCCGTCTCTTGTGTTGGAGTTTAATCATTTAGTGTTTAATTTGAAAACGCACTTGCATACATAAAAGACTAGAAGCAACAGAATTCTGAGTAACTGAGACAGGAAACAGGCCAAATGAGGACGAAAACAGATAGTACGCAGGAACTTGAGCCTTGTGGTCTGTCTTCTGTCAGAATCATAAGGATGGAGAGGGCCTGGGGAAGTGCCACAGCAGACACTCAGCTCTTCTGGCTTTGCCCAACTTGTAGAGGAATGCTGGGAAGCAAGCAAGGTGTGGCCATGGGTCCCAGGAAAGGAAAGGTCCAGTCCATCAGTTAGCTCTCCATTAGCACCCTGACCCCAGGAGAACCAGGTGTGTTTTACATTTTTCCTCAGTTGGCTTCAAAGACAAATTTACTCTTCACTAACATACACAGTGTGCTTCTCTCTACAGCCAGGTGTATCCATCAGCCAGCTGTCTGCAGCTCCTCCATCCTTTTAAAATCAGTGTGAACAAGTGTCTCAACCGTGACACGCGACGAGCCACACGTGGGGCTTTTTGTGACACGTTTAAGCGGTGAGTATATTTTAGGAAGGTTCTGTGAATGGTCCGAGTGTCCCCAGTTAGTGATGTAGAGCTGGCCAGGATGGACAGGTAGAAATCAAGAGACAGTAAGGAGATTCTGAAGCAGAACAAAGCATAGCCATTTACAGGCATTATACGCGCTGGTCAACTCTGATTTCTTTTTTGTTCTTCCTGAGAGGGCCCTAATCAAGGCTGAGGACTCTGGATAGTAGTGACTTGAGAATATGATTACATTGCATGTGTCAGGTAAACAGGGAAAATGTAAACAGGGGAAATGTCTTTGACTGGCATTACATGCGTTGGCCAGATCTCCATATTCCACAAATGACAAGCTGGGTGTCCTACTAGCTAAAGACATAATAGCCAAGAACCTGAGGGGGAAAAATTGTAGAATGAGAAGTTGGGAAAGGAAACATCTGTAAATATCTAGTATGGTGTCCTGAAGACTTACAGAAGCTAACATGCATGCACCTCTCTCCTTGCCTACTAAGTTGTGTATCCTAAATGCTAAGTTTCTCCCTGCCTTGTTTTCTTATTATGTAAATATAAGAATGAATGACATTGTCGGAAAGTTCAGTGTTCCTATTGCAGTGTATCCCAGTAGGACTCACCGTCACTAGGGATGTTTCCAAGAATAGATAACATCTCTCAAAGACATATCCTGCACCTTTGCCTCGGCAATGAACACACCGCCAGTTGGATCCTGGTATTGTCCCTTTGGGGGAAGATTATCTGGATCAAGTTTATTGAGGTGAGAAGATCTTTCTTAACTCTGTGTGGTACTTTTCCTTGGTCTGGGCTCCTGCACTAAGTAAAACAGAAAAGATATTGGGGTTTTCTAATGGGGGAGGGGCGGTGCAGGGTGAGCAACTCTTTCAGTTTCCACGTACCATGACTTCTGTCCTGTGGCTGACAAAGCCCTCCACCCAAGAGCCAAAATGAAATCTGTTCTCTCTTGTTGCTTCTTGTCATGGAGCAAAGTAACTAAGACAATGACTTTTAAAGTAATTTTCTAATTTATTTTAAATGTATTTTCTCATTTTATTACGGTAACATACACATAACTTGGTGTCTGTTTTAGAAGGTGCTGAAACCACACTTGCAGGTGCAAACTCACTTGATGGAGAGCGACATCAACTCAAAGCTGGGTCGCCTGTTTTCAAGCTCTGTTCCTCTGAGGTGACAGTGACTTCGTGACAGCGGTATTGGGTAAAACAGGTCACATGTGACCTGCAGATCCAGAGTAGCTCACCTCTCTCCTTCCCTATGAACATTTGCCATCAGGAGTTTAACTGTGGTAACATACATTTAACTGCTGCCATGGACCTTAGAAGTTCAAGTGCAATGCATCTCGGAGATCTTAAGTAGAAAACCCAGTGGCATCCAATCTACTCATCAAGAGGCTTGGGTTACGACTCAGTCTGACCCCAGTGACATCAAAAGTCCATTCATCAGGCTGTGCGTTCATCTCTGTCCCGGCCAACATGTAAAAGTGAAGCTTTATAGTTAATAGACGATCGTGTCACCAGCAATCCCCATCCTTCTCTCCGGCTCTGTGATTTTGAAAACTGCTTGTGGCTAACATCTATCACCATGACCTACCGGCTCTTCGATGTTGCTTCTATTTAAAAGTGATGGTTAGAAGTTTGCTGTGTTTGCCTATCCATTTGTCTGCCGGTGTATACTGGGGTTGCTTCTGTTTTAAGGATCACGGGTAACAGTCTGTTTACAGAGCAAAGCGTCGGGCCTGAACTAAATTGAAAAAAACAAAAACAAAAACAAAAAAAAAAAAACCTTCTTTTTCTTTGTAGATAAACCAATCGTAATTCTTCTCAAATTGACAAAGGTGAAATAACTGATTTAGTGAGGAAAGAATTATCCTAGATAGAACCATAGTCAGAAAGGCGTCATAGGAAGAGAAGAGTACCAGCCCACAAACATTGTGAACACAGATATGAAAATCCTTACCACTGGCAACTGAAGCCAGTGAATATTGAAATGATTATGACCCAATAGTAATGGGGTTTGTTCTTAAAATGCAAGAATGGGTTGACATACAAACATTGATCATTGTCATATTCCTCCAATCAGATACAGGGAAAAAATAAAACACATGATTACTTCAAATCATAAAAAAAAAAAAAAAAATACTTGACAGTACTTATCACCTTTTCACGGTGAAAACAATAACTGTGATTTTGTTGTGTTGGTTTTATTGACCTGATCAAGTAGTTAATATCAAAATAAATAAAAGTGTGAGCCTCTGAGGTGGGATAGTATTGAATTTTCAACTTTTCTTCTGATGAGTACATAGAGCTTGTTGCAATTTTATTCCTATGTTGGGCTTCTTTTCCTATTGGAGATTTTCTGGAAGTATTTACTCAACTTTATTAAATATTTTCTTCTGAAAAATATGGCTATAAATTATTTCACCAGCTATTAAGGGATGTGATTACCCTTAAGTTTTTAAAGATAGAAAGTGTAACTTTTAATCTGTTTATCTTTAAAATTTGGCAATTTCTGCATTTATCTCTGACATTTTGCCAATATCTGCAAATAATTTTACAATATTTGTAATCACCAGAATTCCCTACAGTTAGTATCTTAGAACTAGGCTTAGGTAAACCCAGCTGTATTGGTTATTTGGTGAACATCTTGAACTATTTTTTAAACTGTTTGGGGTTCAAGAAAAAAAAAAACCAAAGCATACTTTCATATTTTACTAAATTTTTTCTCTCTTCAATTTTAAAATAATGTCTATTTTAAGGGAAATTTAATCCATATGTTACTAAATTCCTTACACTTACCTCATCAAAATTTGAATCGGTAAGAGCCATTGATGTGCAAAAAGCCTTGGGAGTTAATTTATGAGAGTTAAGACTTGGTTTTTAAATTTTTTTTTCTTAGAAATAGAAAGTCAGATTTACTAGGTAAGATTCAACTTGGGTATTCTGTTTGCCAAGTATATGATTCCTAATCAGACAAAAGAGCTGACCCTTGGGGATTGGAATGTGGCTCACTTAGTAGCATGTTTGCCTACCACACATAGCCATGAGTTCTATCCCTAGCACTGCATAAACTGGGTGTGCCTGTAATCCCGGCAGGAATATCCATAGTTCAGGGTCATTGTCAGCTATACAGTGAGCCTGAGACCAGTCAGGACTATGGGAGACCCTGCCTCAAAAAAAATATCACTCTTGGAGACATTGTCATTTATCTTTTCCCCTTTGCCTGTATACTTCATCTCAACTGATTTCATGAAGTTATACTTACAGCAATATTACCAAACTTTAATGGGTGAAAATGATACTCAGTATCAATTTGAATTTGGTACTTCAAATAATATTCATGACATATATTAAATTTTTCCTTTACACTAATATTTGCTTCTGTTATTAATATTAAACTTCTCAGAACAAGCCCTCCCTCAATGCAGCCAGCCATGACTGCATGGACATAAAACTATAGTAACTATTCTCTTTATGTTGCTTTGATAATGCTGACTTTCAGAATTCCTGGTGAGCCAGCTGCCTCTATTATCTACAAGATCTGTCAGTAGTGAGGACATGAAGGCCTCTCTCCAGGGCTCCTGAATCAAATCTCTGTGATAATAGGCAATATGTTAGATTAATGTTGAAAACATACCACCATGCAGTTACCGTTGGAAAAACTAAAATCACAAGATCCCATAAAAGTTCACTTTTGAATATATATTTATATATTATAGTTTCTTCATCTTTATTGAAGTATAATTGACAGAGACTGTACAGTCAGGTACATGATATATGATGATTGATATACATATGAATTTCAAAAGTATTAACAGGGTCAAACTAATTTACATATCAGATACCCCTTTAGTGGATTTTAAGCTATAATAAGTTACCATTAATTATGATGTGTATAATTTGGGTATTTTCAGAATATTAATTCTGAAAGATCATAGGATGCTAAAAAAATTCATTTTGGAAGATAACATCCATCAAGTATCTACTATATACAGAGAAATAGAAAAGTCAAATACTATTAGTGCCTGATATAGCCTGATAATTCATTTCAACCTAATACTCTCAAAGGTATGCACACAAACCAAGCCTCTTTGTGCAATTTTGTAGAGCCAGTGTCCACTGGACATCCCTAGCCTAAGACTTGCATGGGTGTGCCTGCCTACTTCACTACAGAGCTGGCCTTATCTCGCCTCAGAAATGGAAGCAGTTTTTTTATTTGCTTGTTTCTAATTTGAGGGAAAGAGGAAAGGAGATACACAGAGTCTGGGGAGCAGGCAGGGACTGACCTAAAGAAACACAGAAGCCACACGCAGAGACCTCGGCCAAATCTCAGTGTGAAATTTATCCATGCAGCTCACCTCCTCCCAATACATCCCGATGTCTTTTGTTTTTGTACCTTCTGACAACCCCTTGTCCATCCTGCTACCCCAGAGGTCCAGTGCCCACCACCTCTGTGGCATCCTTAACTGCCAATGGTACTACAATCATGTGGGCACCTTTCCCAGAGCAGCCAGCACTCCAACATTTCTCCTCTCTTATCGTATCTGTCCTTCCTTCCGTTTATAGCAGCTTAGTAAGTTCTTTGGAAGAGAAATGAATACATTAATTTAATTAAAGTTTAAGGAAACATATTGCTTTTTCCAATCCCTCGACTTTCCATGCCATGACTAACACTGGTCATGACCAGGCTCAGCAAGAAACAACTTAGTCCGAACAAGTTCATAATTTCCCTGAAACCTCCCAAAAGATTTTGTTCATATAATATGTTATGTAAAATTTATATGCTATAGAGTTATATAATATATAAGTATGTAATATTTTAATGTATTAAATAAAGCATTATTGATAGAATATATTTATTATTTATTAGCAGTTATTACTAAACATGTTTTACATATTTAATCAGTTCCATTTTTAGTTGAGGGTGAGATGAAGTATAGGAAAGGGAGACATACAATTCATAGTTACAAATGAACACCCCGGAAATGTCACGTGTATATTGAAACTCTTCCCATTGATGTCTACCTGCCAGGTGGTAGAGCAATGATGCATCTCTTTACTGTGAGTCAAGTTAAATTTACTTAACCCAAGTACCAGAGAGAGCATACACTTCAACTCTGACCAGAATCTAGATGAGAAAAATTGCCTGACTCAGAAAGCCAGGTAGACGCAAATAACCTCATGACAGATATGGAGCAATAGTAATAGGAAGCTGGAATTCTGGGAAGCAAAGGTATGTGGTTTTATTAGGGAGATAATTATATGCCAATATCTTCAGTCATGCTTACTAAGGGGTGGTCCATTGGCCAGGTAATTGGATGGTCCAACTGGATTAACTCTTGGGGAATGAGACAGCGGTATGTCTCTACTGACAGGGAGATTGCATTCCCTTTGCTAGGAGACAACGTCTTTCTCCCAGTGAGGCTTGATGGCTCCTGTAACATGCTGCTTCAGTTAGCACTGCAGAGAAGAACCAAAGGCACCGTGTAGGAGGCTCTTATGGGCCACATCTAGTAGAGTCTACCTACACAGAGACAACTGGGAGAAGGAGTCCACTGTAGTCCTAGAAGATGAGGAAATGGACCCAGTGATCATAGAGTTTCTACCAATGTTGCCATGGGTTTAAAGTCTACCTGGAATTGTCATTTTCTTTTTTTTTTTTTTTTTTTTTTTTTTTTTTTTTTTTGGTTTTTTGAGACAGGGTTTCTCTCTGTAGCCCCGGCTGTCCCGGTACTCACTCTGTAGACCAGGCTAGCCTCGAACTCGGAAATCCGCCTGCCTCTGCCTCCCAAGTGCTAGGATTAAAGGCGTGCGCCACCACCGCCCGGCATGGAATTGTCATTTTCAAGTTAGCCTTTAAGCTAGTTTATGATCCCGTGATGTATCCATTCGCTGCTTCTGAGAGATAGGTGAGCAAAATGGCATTACTAGCTTACCCACTAGTAGAATATCCGCTAAGCTCGGATTCTATACTGTTCTCTAGGGAGATAGAGGCATCAGGAGATTTATTAGTTGGTTGACGTACTAGTTAGTTAGTTTTTATTTGCTAGCTATATAAAGAAATGGAGCCAGCAGACAATGGATGCTATCTGTGTTCACTATCCTGAGGTGCCAAGGAGAAGTGATAGTATAACTTTAGTCCAAGTTCAACAGGCTGACTTCTAACAGAGAACTTCTATTTTAGTTCATATAGAAGACAGAAAAATTTTTATGTTCCAGCTTGATTAACTGTCAAGCAAAAAGGATTATCTCTTTCCCAGACAGTTTGCTTTATTGATCTCTAACTGATTGAGTGTCCCCTTCCGCCCCCCCCCCACCATGCCCAGGTTGAATGTAGAACCTTACCCATTGGCTCACGTGTCTGGGTTGCTTTTTCTCAAACATGTGTTTGAGAATCTCCCCACTTTGGGGAGGTTGTGGAGACTTTAAGAGGTGACATCAGACTGGAAGACAGTGGGCACTCAAGGTAGGCCTTTGGAAGTTACACCCACCCCTTTCCAGCCTGAACCTCTTGCTTTCTAACCTGTCAGTAAGTAAGAGCTACTATGCCAAGCTCCTGCCTGCGGTATAGACTGAATGCCTCCCACGTTCACGGCTTCACTGTCACAGTGAACTGAAACCATGAGCCAAATAAAAACACACCTCCCTTAAGTTATTTCTGTCAGGGAACAACAAAGAGAAACATAACGAATATACCAGGCTTCATAGGGACAATAATCTGTTTCTCTCCTTCTCCCACTTCAAATTTTAGTCTAGCTAGAACCTCCCTCCAAAACATGCCCAGAATACTGTTTTACTAAATAACTAGACACTAATGGCTAAGTCAAGTTGACCCATAAAAGTAATCTTCATACCCTAAAACAGCTTTTGGCTACTTATAAAATGTATACTATTCTTTTTTTTTAACTTTTATTGCATTATGATGAGAAAAGTTACATGATTTAAATTTATCTGAATTTGTTAACATTTAAAAACATATTTTAGTTAGTTCATATTGTTGTTCGTCCTAAGGGGCTGCAAACCCCTCAGCTCCATTGGTTCTTTCTCTAACTCCTTCACTGGGGACCCTGTACTCAGTTCAATGGATGGCTGTGAGCCTCTACATCTGTGTTAGTCAGGTACTGTCAGAGCCTCTCAAGAGATAACTATATTTAGGCTGGCTTGTCTTTCTTTAAGTCTCTGCTCCACAGTTAATCTCTGCCACACCTTCTATGGGTACTTGGTTCCCCCTTTTAAGAAGGAGTGCACTGTCCACCTTTTGGTCTTCCTTCTTCTTGAGTTCCTTGTGGTTTGTGGGTTGTTCTTCCTGTATTCCAAACTTCTGGGCTAATAACCACTTATCAGAGAGTACATACCGTGTTTGTTCTTTTGTGATTGGGTTACCTCACTCAGGATGATATTCTCCAGATCCATCCATTTACCTAAGAATTTCATAAATTTATTGTTTTTAATAGTTGAGTAGTACTCCATTGTGTAGATGTACCATAATTTCTGTATCCACTCCTCTGTTGAGGGACATCTGGGTTGTTTACAGGTTCTGGCTTTTATAAATAAGGCTGCTATGAACATGGTGGAGCATGTGTCCTTCTTACATGCTGCAGAATCTTTTGGGTATATGCCCAGGAGTGGTATAGCTGGGTCCTCCGGTAGTACTATGTCCAATTTCCAGA
>NW_022196891.1:83020377-83020690 GCF_008632895.1 Mastomys coucha
AGAACTGGGTTCTGATGATGGCAAGTGACCTTGGTTTGTGTTGTTTATTTTCTTATGCTTGCCCCCTGGTTGCCATCTGGTTAACTCTAGTGCTACCTGCCATTGCTAAATCTGACTGGAGCCTGTCCTTCCTGTGATGCTGGTTGTGTCAGAACTCCTCAGAGTCAAGCTGCCTCTGTGATCCTATGATTCTGGGATCCTGGGCTTGTTAGATCACCTGGAAGTGTGGCTTTCTCTGTGTATTTTGGTACTGGCTGCAGAGCTTGTGCCCAAGGTCTGCTCAGAACACTAACCCAGACAGACTGGAAGGAAC
>NW_022196891.1:83021374-83025367 GCF_008632895.1 Mastomys coucha
AGAAATCCACCTGCCTCTGCCTCCCAAGTGCTGGGATTAAAGGCGTGCGCCACCACCGCCCGGCATTATTCTTAACATTAAATGTTCCCAGTTTGTTAAAGGTAAGTTCCATAAAGATTCTCCAAACATCCTTTGATTTGGGACACCTCAACATGCACACGCATGAAGAATTTGTTAATGGAAATTTACATTTCCATGTCCGTATGGCAGCTACAAATTTGTTATGTCATGGTGCGAGCACTAGGAAGCTCTAGCAGTAGCTTAAAATGTGTGAGTGTTTAAAGTTACTCTGACTGTCATAAGTGATGGGCGACATCAAAATAACTAAGTACCACATTCGCAAATGCAGCTAGACTGTGTAGAATGATGTGAAAATGTATTTCTCCTGTGTGAAGATCACTCAGTCCAGTGCTGTATCTTGAAACAGGAAGTCTTCATTTTAACAAGCTTGGGTTAAACTGTAACATACTGAATAAACAAAGTGGAATTACTGTCATATAGGTTCCCGTGGTGGCAGTGTTGGTGGCAGTATTGTAAGTCAGAGGTTGTTATTATAAAGAACATACACCTAGGGCCTGGAGAGAGAGATCAGCAGTTAAGAACATCAGCAGCTCTTCTAGAAGACCCAGCTTTGCCTCCCACTACCCACATGATGGCTTAAAATTATATGTGCCAGTTTGAGGAGATCCAAGTTGCCTACTGGCCTCCACAGGCATCAGACATTTAGCTGGTGCACAGACATACATGCACACCAACCATCCACCCACGTAAAAATAAAATTTAAAAATGAAAAGCGTGTATTTGAATAGCAAGGCATTAAAAAGTTGTTTTCATTATTGATAACATCATCAAATATGTCAGTGGTCTCCCCAGGTAGCAATCTTGCCAAGAAAAGCATTCACGTGAATGTATAACCTCTTGTGTTTCGTCGAGAGCAGAGTGATCTCATCACCATGGCACCAACTAATGACTAACTATTAGGTTAATCAGAGGAACATGCTAGGTGCTGTGGGTAGGATTCAGAAGAGCTATAAAATACTCCCATTTCTTTAGCAAGTTAGTGGACCCTAGGAAAGACATGTTCACAAATATAAAGTCATAATAGGTTAAGATAAAAAAAAAATGCAGTGAACATAAGTGAGGGAGAAATCCAAAGAGCCATCACCAAGTGACAGCTGTGGTGAGTGGAGAATGGACCAGACCCTGGATTGGCACAGAGGCACCAAGCATAAGAGTGAGGAGCCAAATAATGTCACTCAATCTATGAGGGAGTCTTTACTGATCTGGGCAAGGTCACCATACATAAGACCTCAACATAAGACTGAGCCTGATAAAAGAGAAAGTGGAGAGTAGCTTTGAACTCATTAGCATAGGAAAAGGCTTTCTGAACAGAACAGCATTAGTATAGACACCAAGATCAATAATTAATAAATGGGATTACGTGGAATTAAGAAGTTACTTAAAGGTGAAGGACATTGTCATTTTGACAAAGCAGCAGCCTACCAGGTGGGAAAAAGATATTCACCAACTAAATGATACAGGGCAAACATCCAAAGTTATAAGGAACTAAAAAACTGAGATATCAAAAAAGAAAGAAAGCAAATAACCCAATTTAAAAACTGGGATACAGATCTAAACAGAGAATTCTCAGAAGAGGAAACTCAAATGGCCAACAAATACTTTAAAAAATGTTCAATGTCCGTCAGGGAAATGCAAATCAAAACTGATTTGGGATTCCATCTTATCAGAATGATTAAGATCAATAAAAACAAGTGACGGCTCATGCTGCTGAGGCTGTCAAGCAAGGGAAACAGTTATCCATTGCAGGTGCGAGTACAAACTTGTGCAGACAGGATGGACACCAGTAAGATGGCTCCTCAGGAAGAGAGGAATCTATCCATCTCAAGATCTGCTATACCAATCTTGGGAATATCCCCAAAGGAAGTCTTGTCCTACCACAAGGCCATTTGCCTTAACCATGTTCATTGCTGGTGTATTTATAATGGCCAGAAACTGCAAACAGTCTAGATGTTTCTCAACAGAAGAATGGATAAAGAAAATGTTGTACATTGACATGATGGAATATCATTCAGCCATTAAAAACAATGAAATCATAAAGTTGACAGGTAAATGGATAGAACTAGAAAAAAAATCATCCTGAATAAAGTAACCAAGATCCAGAAAGACAAGTATAATATGTATTCACTTCTACGTGGTGATTAGCTTTTAAGTAAATGACAACCAAGCTACAACCCGTAGATACACAGAGGTTAGGTATAAAGTAAGAGTCTAGAGGAGGGGTGGCAGGTAGATCTCCCTAGGAAAGCGGAGTAGAATAGATATATATGGATGGATTGAATGGGAGACTGGAATGGAAGGTCCAAGTGGGGAGGAGGGAGAGGAATGAAGGAGGGAATTCAGGGAGAGAGACAGCTAAAGGTGAGGGTCATTTGAGGGCTAGTGTGGAAACCTAATACAGTAGAAGCTTTCTAAAACAATATACACATATGAAGGTGATCTAAAGAAAAATTCCAAATGATGGGAGAGACTGAGCCTCATCTGGCCACCTCTTGGCACCAAATGAATCTTGGTGGGTTACATCTAATTAAATTGTTGGCCAAAGGGATCTCATGTGAACCCCCAAATAATCCAGGCTGTGGGCATGACTATAGATTTCTCTTTAGAAATGGGTGGCAAGACTCCTTGCTGAAGTAAACACCTATACAAGACATTGAACACAGAGTTGAGCAATCTGCCTGCACAAGTCCTTCACTCTTACATTTTATCATCTTTCTCTGCACACTCCGAAAAGAGAAATAGAAACACCAATCCTTTAATCCACAGTGGCCTCCTGCCTGTAAGATACCCTATGCAATGGTGGCACAAAGCAACCAATCAGTATCTGTTGTGACTAAAAGCCAACTCTACAAGATGGAACCCAAATCTGACAAAGATTTGGGTGACAAAAAAAAAAAACAAAACTGACACCAGATAGCCCAAGGACCTAGAGTAAAATGAAATACTGCTGATCTAAAAGGTAGTGATAAGATAACCTAAAAATGTAGTGATAAAATGTCTTCCAATGACATTCTGCTATACTCAGAGATCAGCATCTTGTTTAGCCATCATCAGAGAGGTTTTCTCCTGCAGCAGACAGAAAAAATGCACAGCCCCATAGCAGATATTTTGTAGAAAGTGAGAGACCTTGGAACAGTGAGCTCTAAATGGGATGTCTCCATTAAATCTCTCCCCTCGATGCCTAAGGAACTCTGGAAGAGGAAGGCAGAGGGCGTAAGAACCATATGGGATGTATCATACTAAAAACCCAAGGTCCTCCAAATTAACATGATCGATGTACATATGAACTCACAGAGATCAAGGCAGCATGCACACGGCTTATATGGCTGTGCACTTGTTGGAGGCCTGCAGCTGAAATGACAAGAGAATGAATGCTCCTATCCCTAACCCAGAAGCAATCTCCAATTGATAACCACTTGCAAATGAAAATTTAATCCTCTCAAAGGGTATCTTATCAGGGACATAAACTACTTTTAATGGTAGGCTGCCTGCCCAACAGTAAATAGATGGCCAACAGAAAATGAACTCGATGGCATCTCTGGAGGTTCCTTGTCTCATGATGTCACGTCAGGGCTCTTCTTTTTTATTTATTTTATTATTATTTTACTTATACATTTCTTCTATTTTTATGCTGGAGGCCCTTTGCTTACATATTATAGTTTCCATCTGAATGTTTTTACGGGATTCCCAAGTATGTGAATGAATCGATGAATTGGTCTCTGTTTCTTGTGCATTCTCTTGGGCTCTTTTTCTTCTTCTTTTTTTTTTTCTTTTTTTCTTTTTTGGTCAATTTTGATGTGTTAGTATTTGTTTTATTATAGAGGTTATATATTATATTATATATATATTTTAATTTTAGATATTTTCTTTATTTACATGCGAATTTCTCCATTCCCAGTTTCCCCTCCAAAAACC
>NW_022196891.1:83026217-83036657 GCF_008632895.1 Mastomys coucha
TTTGTGATTGGGTTACCTCACTCAGGATGATATTCTCCAGATCCATCCATTTCCCTAAGAATTTCTATATTATATTTATTATATCATATCATATATCATATCTTATCATATTCTATAGATGCCTGTTTGTTTCCTAATGGTAGTCAGAGATGGAGTGGATCTGGATAGAGAGGTAGAAAAGAGCTGGGAGGGATAGAGGCAGGGGAAACTATAATCAGCATGTGTTATGTGAGAGAAAAAAAATATCCATTTTATTAAAAAAAGAGAGAGATGCTAGTTAAAAAATCATATTGAGGAATTCCCCAATGCTTATGTCTTTGTTATCTTTTTTGAGAATGATGTGAGGTGATTACTGACATTCATCCAAACTGAAGAATAGTGAAGTCACCTGCTTTTCTGCATATTCCTGAACCAAGATCAAGAAGCAAAATGAATATGACAGCATGTTAGATGGTTTTCCTGGAGGAAGATTTATGGATTCGTGTATGGAAAGAAAACTGGGTGCTCTAAGTGGACTCAAAGCCAGTTGTGTCTTTCCTTATGCTCTGTCATTCCAACCTGATGATAGCTTAACACAATTCCCTTTTTATTTAATTCTGATGCCTGAATGTCTGGGAAGTTAGGAAACCTGCTTACACATCTATATATGTCTGTATAGACTAGATTCTCAGCATTTCCAGCCACAATCATCATTTTTGTACCTTTTATTTTGCACTGATATGAATGCCTTGGGGGAAGAGCCTAGATTAATAATTTCTATATCCCTGATATTTTGAATATAAATATGATCAGAAAGAATCTATGTCATGTAATTAATATGGTGGGATTTTATTGATAATGAATTAAAAGCATTGAGCTATTCTTTGAAAAACAACCCATTTGATCATATACTAGCAAGTATGATGAAATGGAAAGAATTTTTTTTAAAAGAGGAAGTACTTAATTATCCAAAATATAATTTCCCTGACTAGTTTACTAAGCTCTTTAAAAATCAGAAAATTTTTGATAGGAAGAATCTCATAGGTCCATAATAACCCCTTCTTAATTTTAAGTAATTGATTAATTAATTAAAAACTCAGTGGTGCACATTGAATCTTCCTGTGCCTTGAATGTGGCATGCATGATGTTTACTAAGCTACATCATCAATCCTATTTTTCCTTCTTTTATAAATCTCTTGTCTCCCTGTCCATGAAACTCATGTTTCATGTTAAAAATAGCCATTGTATTCATGAGATAGTTTCAATAGTTAATATTAATTTTCCAGTTTGACAGGACCTACAATCACCTAGAAGGTAGGCCTCTGAGCATGTCTATAGGGGATTATCTAGATTCTATTAACTGAGGTAGGAGGAACCATCCTGAATATTGGCTACACTATTCCACAGGTCGGGGTCCTAGGTTCCATTAGATGGAGAAAGTCAGCTAAATATGAATTCACAGTACTCTGCTTCCAGACTATAGAAGCAGCGTGTCTATTCCATCCCTACCACTTGACTGTAAGCCAGAGCAAAGCTTGCCTTCCCCTAGTCATTATATCAGATATGTTTGTCACAGCAGCAAAATACTTCAAACTCCATATAAATGCCTCAAAAGAAAAATAATTCATGATAGATTTTCTTAATGTATTTAGATATAATCAAGAAAATTTGATTTTTAAAAGTCAGCTTCAAAGAAGTTGAAGTTTCAGAAAAAGTAGTGGGCAGTGACAGTCTTCTGTCTTGGCTCCACTCTATCAGAACCCTGATAGGTTCTGCCCCTGTGGTTGTAGTCTCTGTGTTCTTCCGTCTCAAGCAACAATGACTCTCTGCAGTGGGAAGAGGGCCAACTGTACAGTCAGACATTCCTGGATGAGAAGACCTACAGCCACGGCACTGTTTAAATCATGAGTTCTTGGGCAAATCACCTCAGCCTTCAGAATCCAACTTTCCCCATCTGTCCAGTGGGTGTGATACACAATCACACCGTGGTCTATAAAACCTTCCAAAAATTCTAGTATATATATTTTCATCCTGCTGTGCCTAAATGTCTTCCCAAAACACACAGACGTCTCTGTGAGCTGGATCCTTCTCACTTGTTGCTTTTTAAATGATAGTTTTAAAAACCTTATTTTTTTTGAAGACTTTATTTCTATTGTATGTGTGAATGCTTTGCTTGCATCTATAGGTGTGCACCACCAGAGAAGCTGGTGCCTGTGGAGGTCAGAAGATGGCATCAGGCCCCCTGGATTGGGTTGTAAGGCATCACATGGGTGCTGCAATCCGAACTTGGGTCCTCTGAAAGTAGAGAAAGTGTTCTTAATTGCTGATCCCACGCTTCTGCCTCCCTAGAGAGTGCTTTTGATTGACAGATATCATGCACCTTTATGGGGTACAGTATTATATGTCTGTACACTTGTACATTACATAGCGATCAGATCAGGGTATTTAGGCTATCCATCATCTCCAACATCTATCATGTCTTTGTACTTAGAACATTCACAGTCTGCTTTTCTAACCATTTGAAATTATGTAATATTGTCTAAGATCTTTTTGTGCTTTCCAAAACCAAATGCATGTGAGCATGCACAATACATATTACGAAGATGTAATAGCTTATAATAGTGCTTGCTCACCCCGGTAGGTTCAGATTCAGATAACCTCCAACTGGCTCTCTGTTGAAACACTTTATACTTTTATAAGGGTGAATCCAGAGTGCATTGAGTAAGGCATAATAAAATTAGTTTTAGGGGAAAGGACCCAAGTTTAAAAGAGAGAGTGAGAGAAAAAGAGAGAGAGGCAGATAAGCAGAGTAAAATAGTCTCCAATGACTTCATCATGAAGTAATGACTTTTACCAAATAACTGCACCATAGTTTTATCTTCCCAACCAAGGTTGTGTTAATGCTCTAAAATTAAGTCTCTTGTGAAAGTTATCTGGAATTTCTCAACAAGTTTTTAAAGGGGTTTTATTTTTTCACTGGAGGTCATGCCTCAAGAATTTGTAGGAATTCCGCCTGGAAAGTAGTAATCAGTGGAAACTGGCAGTCAAAGCTAATTTATATTACTCTTCCAGATAAAAATTCCTTCCATCTTAGACCTGCATTTCAAAAAAAGATTATTATCACTCTGGAAAGAATACATCAGTTTAGAAGAAATGACCTCAAGGGTGTGTTTCCTGCCTCTGTGCAGAGCCCAGGCTGCAGCTCCGTAAGCACCTTTAAATGATCTCTCCTGAAATGCTTTGAAGATACCCAGCACACGAAGATGTCAGAAGGATGTGGGGGATTTTCAAAATGATGCTCCCTCATCCGCTTCCCTTGAGAGTTTGTGACACATCCTGGGAGAAGATAGGAAGTGAGAATATACAGGAGGGAGATATTTCATACATCAGTATGTTTTTATTCTCTTAGTGGCTAAATGGCTTGGTTGTTCCCAGTAGCTGTGGTCCTGTGTTCAAATGCATGACACACTCATGAGCAAGATGCATGGTGGAGTGATTTGGCTAATTTTAGTGACAGATTTGAATTTCAATCTTCGTATCTTCTTTATCTAGTCCTGCCCCCATCTGTTTGTTATTTTACCTCTCAGTGTCCCCCGCTCTAAAATGGTGTTCATTGAGTGGTTAGAAGCACTTGTCATGATCCTACGTACATCATTTGGCTCTGCAATTTGTTAGCACCAGGTAAAAGCTTATTATACCGACCATGAGCAAATAAATACGAGTTCCTTCTATCTTCTCCATCCCTTCCTGAGGATTTCAGAGATGTTATCCTAATGTATTGACATCTCTTTCGTAAATACATTAATGAAAATCACTGGATTCCATTGATGATGGAAGCCAAAGTCTTCAAACAGTATCCAATCAGTGCCCACGAAAAGCCGCAACAGCCGTTTGCAAGCTAGGCTCTTTGTGACTGTGTGATATTTCTCCATTCAGGAGCCTTTCTCCATACTTCAAGATGAAAATGTAGTCCTCAGGGGCTGAGATAGGGTTTCTGTCTGAGACACCTGCCAAGTATAACCATGGTATCAAAAAGGTCCCTTTCCTCTCCCCTCTGAGACACATGCTAGATCACACTCAGTGAATGCCGCATGCTACGGAGCAAAGTCTCTAGATGCATCCTAGTTCCTGCATTGAACTATCTCAGCAGCTGAGCTAAAGTTTGCAAGCACCATAAATATAATTTCAACAATTCCACAAAGCATCTCCTTGGGAAGGGGCCACACTGTGAGTCCTGTGTGCTTTTTTTCCGTGGGTAGGTAATTATTTAATAGTAGAGACAGAAGATGGATTTCCTTCCAATTGTGAGCTCACTCCTAAGGTCACAAGCGAAAACTACAAGAGAAACAGAATCCAAAGTAAACATTGCTTTGGATTATAAAGCATTTCTCTGAGGGCACCTAGGTTCAGAAGAAGGAATCCTACTTCAAACACGGAGAAATCTAACTCGCTTTTCCAGCTATTAGTGGCCATGACTAGGGTCTGCCTGTTCACACCGACTATCCATTCCTCAGCCTCAAATACATTTTCCAAAAGACCCTGGCTTATGAAGCACATTCCTGAGTCCTTCTGACTTGTACTTCAGTTGCTTGAGAGGGGTGAAGAAACAGTTATAAACTATCTGTAGGAACAGTCACTAACATGGTTGGCCAGAAACTTTCAGGGAGAGAGCCAAAATGCTTCATTTGTTGTAACCTATGATGTCTTAGTAAATATTAACTCACGTTGGAAATATGCATGGATTTACTTCCCTGGGCTGTTTGAGCCTTTTAAATCATAATTTTTTAAAATAAAAAAAAAATGTAAGAAAGACCATTAAGGGTGACTCATAGAAAAAGAGTGTTTGGTTAGCATCTCTCCTCCCCCTCCAAGCTACTCGTCTTCCCCTTGGTGTTTTCATTTTAAGCCTGTCCCTTTCACACATATGCTCCGGTAATGGCTCATTCCCTCTGCAGGTGTCTCCGAGGTCTCAAGTGCCTGCTTAGGTAAAAGCCCAGGCAAACAAACCACTGTGCTAAGAGGGACTCACCTTCCCTTCCTTGTGCCCCACTCGTGACAACTCTATTTCTGACTATCTTAGCATGGAGATTTTAACCATCCACTGAGATGCACAGCCTCTAGGAACCCTGCAAGAAGAAGAGCCGGGGCCTGACCCAGAAACCTGAATGGCCTCCTGGAGTCTTAGAAGTTAAGGTTTCATCCAAATTACTTGCTCACGCAATTCCAGAATGTGTGGTGCTATTTTCATGACACCCTTTGGACATAGAAACTACATTGGAATTCAGAAAATCCTTACGGGTGCGAACTAATTTATCATTGTAGTGTGTTTTATATTGTATTAACGCCAAGTGGGAAGATGAAGGGCAAGAGAATGTAACAAAGAGAAAACACTGTACAGGAAATCACAGTGTGCCCGATGTTGCTGGAGATGTGTAGCACAGCAGTCCTTCCGTGGGAAAGATGGGCAGTGGCTGAGGGCTGGGAGGCGTGGTGATATGAAAAAGGTTCTGGGAGGTGATGCTGCAAAGATCGTTAACATGACATAGTAAGAATTTTGTGTTATATTCTGTTGTGTGTCCTATATGTATAATGATCCATGGAACAATGGCAGGGGCAGGGCCAGATGGCAGCTTGTGAGACAACTGGAGGAGGAAACAGAATAAAAGCAGGGGCTCTGGCAGTCACTGGCTTTGAACAAAGACACTGAAGAGAAGTAGAAGTGGGCATGCTAGTGTCTCCGAGGAGTAAGTTAACATGGCATCCTGGCATGCCTTTGGTATTTTACATTTCTTCTATTCTTGTAAAATAAGCTCCGCAGAAGAGGCAAGCTTATTGGTATCACACAGACCCTGGAGAGATGGCCAGTGAAGGCTCACAGGGTACGTAACAGGTGTCGTAGTTTGCTGCCCAGAGCTATGGAAAACCTGCATTTCCTATGAGCAGAGGGCTAGTGCAGGCATCTCTGAAGATTGTCACTGGAGAAAAACAAGAGGTAGCTGCTTCAGTTCGGCTCGAGACAAGGGCTTGGGACCAGAGAAAGGTCCTCCAAGCTCCAAAACTCCCAAGAGGAAGGTTCTGTAGAAATCAGCAGTTCTCAACCTCCCTAATGCTGTGACCCTTTACTTCTCATGTGGTGGTGACCCCAAGCATAATAGTATTCTGCTCCTACTTGATAACTGTAATTTTGCTGCCGTTGTGAAATGTAGTAGAAATACCTTATACTCAGGATATCTGATCTCAGGCTCTTCAAAGAGTCACCACCCACAGATCGAGACCTGCTGGTACTGACCCACTGTATTGCTGTCCACTTCCTCTTCTGCACAGTAGGTCTTTCTCCCCCTAGGCACTGATCCCAAGAACTCTTCCCTCCAAACATACTTTCTCCTAGTTCTCAACCATCTCACTGCCAGGCAGCAGGCCTGTGAGGAGGTGAACTTCCATCTGTGTGTCAAGATGAAAAATCATGTGCCAAGGGGAAAATCATCACAAAAGATCGGAATAAAATATGAAGCAAAGGTGGGTTTTGAGAGACAGTAATGAAGTGCTTCAGCCTCAGAAATAATGGCAAGAAAAAGACATGTCTATGTAAGTCTTTCCTATCCAAATGGGGGAGTTTCTTATAGCTATCAGACAAAGGTAATGGATGATGCTGTTTTGTGGGTGCCAGAGTCACAATGGTGCATGCTATTTTGTGTTAAGAACAGAAACTGGCATGATGTAAATGCCAATTTAGGAGAAAAAGGCACCAGTGAATAGAATGGAACAGAAAATGGGGGCATTTTGTGTTTTTAAAAGATCTGCAAGGATTTTTGATAACTAAGAGAGGCCAGGAGCAAACATAGTGGTCTAGGGACTTAACAATTCTGTTAAAAGCAAGTGCTCTTCTACAGACATGGATGGGAAGTGCCTAGCTTCGCAGAGTCTCCTTCATGGGGGTTAAGACAGGCATGGGTGAAGTGTGAAGTTCAAGGGCTCATCCATGCTATCAAATGACTCAAGACTGTCATCCTTTGTGACCTGACGATCAATCTGTTCTCATAAAATTCTCCATTTCAGTGATCAACTGAGCCACAGAATGAGAAAATAGCTAGGCATCTTCCAGGACCATCTAAAGGCTGACCATCCTTCAGGGATCAGTGTGCAGAACTCACAGCTCTGTGACTGGCATGCAATACTTAGAAACTTGAAAAGACTTTAGGGCCAAGGCAGAGGAGACGTGCTTCCGATAACACAAGACTGCCAATCATCATATTTTCCAGGAGGGTGTTTTCTCTAGACCTCAGGCCATTATCCTAGGTGCCACATTTGAAATACAAACTGTTTTACCCAATATTAATTCCTTTCCTAATATCTACTGTATCAGCATTCCTAAGCCATTTGTTTCTGTATATGCCTTCTGTACATGCCAGTGGCTCAGTCATAATCAGTTACTAATCACTTGGTGAAATTAAGTAGGAGAGACATTATATAAAAACATCATTTTGAATTTCATAGACGGCCTCAGAAGACAAATTCTTTCTGGCTTTCTGCCATGGGAAACATGATGTTTAATTTCAATGCAAATTTCCTGATTCCACATTCAAATAACTAACAAAATGTGACAGACAAGGAAAACACCAGTTCCAAAGGCGTGTGTGCGTGCTTGCGTGTGTTTGCATGTGTGCGTGCACTCAGCGGACACATTGTGAGACAGGACAGGGAAGAGAGCCTGTATGTTCAACCATCTGCAGGCATTCAAAAGTTACAGTTACAAACTTAGATAACGGGATTCTTTTCTTCTAATATTTGACATGGTATCAGAAATAACCCATTGCTTGGATAGATGGGCAAAGCCCTCCACCTCTTCCCATGTTGACTCGCTTTCCCACCATCCTCTTGTTTTCTTAGCTGCCTACATAGAGTTCGCTGAGACTAGAAATGTCAAAACTCTGGAGAAGAGCTGCTTTCATCTCAGCAGTTGAGGGAGTGGGTCAGGTTTCTGTCAGGAGCATCACCCCATGAGTTGTCCCACCTTAGGTACTCTAGGATACAGGTGTTTCAGTCTGAGGAAGAAATGGCCAAAGGACAATGAACCTCAGACTTTAGAAATTATTCAGGAGACCTGAGTTCCAGGGTGGCGGAGCTGTCAAACAGTCCTCACATAGTAGGTGAATATAATCTGAACAGCACACTGACAATCCATGCTTTGTGGTTGGGATCAAAGGTCATTGTAAAAGTCAGAAGCAGATTGGAGTCTCTGGATCTAGGACATGCCTCTGATCCCCCATTTGCCAGGCAAGTTCAGTAGCTCCTCCATGGGGACCCAGGAATCATTTACCCCCCTCTTTCTCAACCCTCTAAATATCAAATGCGATTGTAGTTATGTTACATTTGTATCAGTACTTGTCAGTTGCTACGGCATTTTTATAAATGCATATCCTTTCCAGCGGTATTGTTTAAATCACCCAGTGGCTGAGGAGATGATTCGATGATTCAAGTTCCAACTGCTTAGGTGCAAGATCCTGGGTTCTGATACCCAGTGCAGCTGTGAAAGGCTTGGGACTGGAGTATGTTCTCTAATTCTCGCACAGGGGAGGCAGAAGGAAGCAGATCATTTGAAGGTTATTGGCCAAACAGCCTAGCCAACCTGACAAGCTTCAGGGAGAGACTCTGTCTCAAAATATAAATGCCGAGAGCAATCAACAAAGGCATCCCCTGAGCCTCCACAGTCACATGCACACATGTGTATGTACGCCCATATACACACACCACACTAATCAGTATATGCACCACGCACACACGAATGAAAAATGTAACTCATATGTGATAGGAAGTGCACGGTATGTGCCTAATAACATGGTTCCATCAGAGTTGCCATCTGACACGGAATGCAGCACTTCTAAAGTTGCCAGTGGCAATGATGACAGGGTCCCAGCTGAAAGCTAGACCGATGTAGCTGGAAGAGAGTTGAGGAGTTGTGAAGGGATATGCTGGGAAAATGAAGGGGAGGACAGGCTCAGTCTCTGTTTTGCTTTGGGTCTCTGAGAGGGAGCATCCAGCCTACCATCAGGGAACCAGCCAGAGAGGCTAGCATTGGCATTCAGATACGGAGATTACAGTGGGCGAGCATCAAGTTCAGTGCTTTCTCAGCATAGCACCTAGTTCCAGGAAGGTAGGCAGGGTACGGCTGTCTGAGTGTCCCTGAGGAGGATGGGATGTTACTAAAAATCTGTAATTCCCACAATGGGACCCACATTCTGTGCTGGGGTCACGGTGAGACCTCAGGGACTTCACATTCCAGGAGAGGTTGGCATGGAGGGCTGTTGGATCAATTCGCTCAGATGTGAGGTTCCGAAGGCAGCACCGATGACGTGAGGTTCAGAGCGTATACAGACTCATGAATGGATCTCCATCGCCTGGCCTTCTCCACACACTTAGAAATCTGTCCAAGGAAGAAAATGCATTTATAAGTGCCTGGCACCTAGAGGCTACTTCAGTGATTGTATCAAGCTATCCCTAATCCTACAAACAAGTGTTTGGATTTGTTCTTTGTGTTTAGTTTTCTAATTCTGTCATGCACGAAGGGAGGAGGACCTTGTATGGTACTGGGGTAATTGTGTAACAAAGCAGTTAGCTACTGCTTCTTTCTGTGGTTGTCCCAATGAAGAATGGTGTTTGTAGTCAGCGGCTGGTCACTTCCGTTTCTGGTATAGAAGACTTGGCTTGACTTGGAAAGTAGGTGAAGAATGAAGAGACCAGTACAGAGTCCTTGTCTTTGCCTGGAAGTGAGATGTCTTGCTGACTTACACGTTTGGTATCGCCAGTGCCTTCAGGCTCACTGTGCAAAGAGATCTGGGGAAACCTGAATGTGGGGTAAGAGCAGACGATACTGGATAGTAACCTAGGAAACACAGAACGTGTCTTTCTTGCTGTGGTTACTGAAGAAGTACTAGAAAACAACTTCTCCTAACAGAACAAGGCAACAGGCTCTTAAGTATTTGACAAAAATACTTAAGTATTTAAAAAAAAATAGTGTATCTTTCAGAACCTGGAAACCTAAGACAAAACTTGGACCAGGGATGCTTTGCTCTTCACTATATAAGGTACGGATGGGTTAGACACTTCCATTTCTGTTTCTATTCCTGTGAAGGGACAACTCTCCCGCATGGGTTCTCTCCTTCCTCCGTGTGGACTCCAGGGATCAGTTTGGGTAAGCAAGCTCACAGAAAATGCCTGAATCCACTGAGCTCCCTGTTTTTGTTTGTCTTTCCGGTGTCAATCACCACAGTGTTAACAATGTAATACATTGAGAATTGTTACTTATTACTTAAGTTTGTGCTAAGCACTTCTCTAGGCGCTCCACGTGCTCAGACTGGTGGCTAACACACTCTGTGCTGTGGGCGTAGTAGATTTCTACTGCTATGGATAAGAACAGAGAGAGAGAGAGAGAGAGACAGAGAGAGAGAGAGACAGAGAGAGAGA
>NW_022196891.1:83037369-83047369 GCF_008632895.1 Mastomys coucha
AGGGAGAGAGGGAGGGAGGGAGGGGGAGAGGGAGGAAAGACAGAGAGGGAGAGAGGGAGAGGGAGGGAGGGGAAGAGGGAGAGAGGGAGAGAGAGAGAGAGAGAGAGAGAGAGAGAGAGAGAGAGAGAGAGAGAGAGAGAGAGAGAGAGCCTTAAGTTTAATTTAATAAGGTTTTTCAGCCAGGAATGGTAGTGGGGTTTCATTCCCTGTCTTCTGTTTCCTGCTGAGCTTAACTCCTGCATGGTGGATACAGCACATTCAAGAGATCTCTGTGAGGACCTGGCAGGAAGGGGTGTCTACAGGGCTATGTACAGCATGCAGCTGACTCAGGCAACCCTGCTCTCAGAGAAGACGCTGGGCTCTGAGAAATGTATTGGAGCCACAGTGAGACACAAAGGACACAATGAGCTTGAGGATCACAGAGCCCAGCTGTGCCCGGTTCTTGTCGCAGTTTTGCTGCCTGAGATGATAAAACTGCACTAGAATGATGGAATGGGTCATTCGAAGAACAGCACAGTGTTGGTGCTGGGGAAATGGCTTACTGAACGAAGTTCTCGCCTTGTGAAAACAAGGCAAGTATGATCGCCCAGGACCCAAATCCAAAAACATGTGTGTATTTATACATGCAGATAATCCCTGTGGTAAAGAGACAGAGGTAGGCAGATCCTTGGGGCCCCTGGAAAGCCATCCTAGCTCACCTGGAGAACTCTGGGTTAAGGAGAGACCCTGTCTCAAAAAAACCCAAGAGGGGCTCAGAACAGATGACTCAGCAGTTTAGAGAGCAGCTAACCTGCCAAGGAGCCTACAACTGCCTACAGCTTAACTTCTGACATCCGCAACCTGTGCAGGCATCTGCCCACATGTGCCGTAAACACACCAATAAATAAAAATAAAAGTAAATCTTTAAAAAGAAACAAGGTGGTTTCTCTCTTCCTCTCTCCCTCCTACCCTCCCTTCCTACCTTCCTCCTCCTCCGTTTCTGCCTTTCTCCTTCTCTTCTCTCTGTGAGTATGACTTTTTTCTCTTTCTCTTCCTTCTCTCCCGGAGGTGACTCCCCTGCCCTCAATCCTTGGGGCCAGTAAACTCATCTGAGAGCAGCTTCCCAATAAACCTCTGTTAATATAATCTGAAAAAAAAAAGAAAGAAGGAAGGAAGGAAGGAAAGAAAGAAAGAAAGAAAGATTATCTTCTAGTCTGCAGATGCAAGTACACACATGCACACATGCATGAACGCAACCAAAATAAACTGTTTTTCTCAAAGGTTGATATTTGTCAGCCATTTTGTATTTGAGAAGTAGAGCAAAGTCCGATGATTCCCCGACAGCTGAAGCTTTTCTCAGCCACAGGGTTCTCGGGGCTTAGACGATTTTTGGATTTCCAGGATTGATCCGTTGGTTGTGTTTTTCATTCAGTTAAGGCAAAGTTGATGCGTAGACCCATCTCTCGTTATTTTTTAAAGTAAGCTTGGTGGCCCAGAGCTCGACATCAGAGAGATTTGCTTGTATTTAAGTCTGAGTTTGGTCCCTGAGTGATGTTATCCTGGGAATGTTTATTTAACTTCTCTAGCACACGCTTCAGTATTTCTGAAACAAGGCTTATGTGAGGGCTCCATGAAACCAAGAGCTAAAGAAAAGTTGGTAAGCCAGCATGTAGACAAGGCTGGAAGAAATTTTCACTTGAACCGAAGTGCACTGCAAAGAGACATGGAAGGTGCTCTTGGAGAGATCAGCTTGGTTGTGATGGAAATCAAGGACACAGGATCATGAGTTCTATTTCTCACGTGCCTACCTGAAGTATGCCACACAGCCTGCTTCTTGTTATTATTGAAACGCGCGTGCCCAGTGTTCAACATTTGACTACACAATATGGCACTTTCCAGTTTGGGAACAGTAAAGACGTCACCCGCTTTGGTCTGGCTCTGTCTCTTCTGTGCTTTCTCAGGAGCATGAGGCATGGCTGCTGGGCTGAGCGCTGCTTAGGTTTTGAGTGAAGCACACACTCTGACTCTTGCCAGAGTTTGCTTTGCTCTCTCATCCCTCCTAACCTTGAACCCTCAGACACTTCTCATTCCCACACCCTGAGGCCCTGTTCCCCCAGAAGAGGGTTAGAGAAGCCAGAGCAAGCCAGGAAAGGCTGAGACAGCATGCTCCGGCATACCACCCTGGCCTGGGAACGTGGTCTGTGTTTGCCACCACATTCAGTAAGGTCTGTGTGTTTTCTGACTCAGTCCAAGCAGAAGGCTTTAAATGAGACCATCCCTTGTGGCACTTTGTGACAAATGCTATCCTTAGAGGCACCAGCTTAATTCTGTTAGAATACCCAGATATTAGATGTGACTTAAAAAAAAACACTTAAAACAGTTAAGATTGCATTTAAAAGCTTATTTAGGTTCACGGCAAAATTAAGAGGAAACCCTAGTAACATCCTGCTCCATTCCCCATACACACAGCCCTTTCCGGTCCCAATATCCCTTACCAGAGTGGAGCTCTTGTTATCACTCTGGCACCTCCACTGACAGATCCTTGTCAGTCCAGCTCTGCAAGGCACCTTCTAGTTCACTCAGGGCCATCCCTATCCTATGGATCTGAGCAGACAAACAGCATGTCCCCATAATATCATCTAGTATGTATGTACCTGTGATATCACATAGTGTATGTACCTGTGATTTCATTCAGTGCATATGTGCCTCTGATATCATACATTGTGTGTGTACCTGTAATATCACACAGTGCATAAATGCCTATGATATCATATGATTTGCATGTACGAGTGATATCATACAGTTGTTTGTACCCACGATATCATGTAGTCATATGTACCCATGATATCATATGATTTGCATGTACCTGTGATATCATATAGTGTATATGTACCTGTGATTTCATACAACACATATGTACTCATGATATGATAGTGTATGTACCTGTAATATCACACAGTGCATATGTGCCCATGATATCATACAGTTTGCATATATGCATGATTATCACATAGTCATACATACCTGTGATATCATACAGTGCATATGTGCCCATGATATCATATAGTTTGTATTTATGCATAATATCACATAGTCATATGTGCCCTTGATATCTTACAGTATGTATGTATCTGTGATTCATACAGTGCATATGTGCCCATATCATACAGTATGTATGACCTGTGATTTCATACAGTGCATATGTGCCCACAATATCAGATAGTTTGTATATATATGTGATATCACATAGTCATATGTGCCCATGATATCATATAGTTTGTATATATGCATGATATCACATAGTCATATGTGCTTGTGATATCCTACAGTGTGTATGTACCTGTGATTTCACACAGTGTGTATTCACTGTTGCAAGTCTTCTGTGCTCAGCCTCTGACCTCTCACAAGTCCTCTGCTTCATTTCTTTCAGTTACTACCTCTGTTGTTTGGCTTGATACAGTATGAAGACTGCAGAGTGCCTATAATTACTATGTGCTTCAAGTTTTCATATGACTTTCAAAAATTGTTTGACAGATCATATCTTTAGAGAATAGATTTTGGCCTTTGCCCCCAAGTCCCTTTCATCTTCTTCCCAATCTCCTGAAAACTTTCTTCTCCACGAGTCTTCAACCTGCTTTTGTGTCTTCTTTTCATTTGTAGGCCATCACATTTAATTAGAGAAGCTTGCCTGAGCGTGGACTGTTCAGTACTGAATTCTATTCCATGGGCCAGTTATATCACAGTTTTTTTTTATTTTATATTTTTTATTTATTTATTTTTTTTTTTTGCTTACTTACATCTTGATCGTTTCAAAGTTTTGGAAATTTTAAAGTTTATAAACTACTAAGTTCATAAAAATTCCCCTATTAGGATAATAGTGATTGTATTTTTCTGAGAATACATGTGGTTTTATGAAACCACAACCCAAACAACTGCCCAATGCTATTCCACATCCTCTCTGACAGTTGGTGATGAAGAGTTTTTCTTCTGCTGTATCAGGCTTGGCATGAGATCTCCTTTCTGTTTGCATCATAGAAGACAGGACATTGTGAAGCAGTTTTAATTTCTCATTTGCTGTCTGTCTGTCTGCACTGGTGAACTTATCATGACTTCTCCCAGTCCTCTCTGGGAGAAACTGCACTGACTCATGGATAGAATGAGGCAGCAATTAGACCCACGTTGAAAGTGTCCTGCCAGGCTGATTAACTCTTGGTTAGTAGGATGGACAAGAGTAGGTGTGGGCAGCATGTCATTGGAGGCCTCCTCCTCTATAGCCCCGTGTTTAAAACTAGACAAAGAAGGCCAGTGGCGTCTTTAGAGGCATAACAAATGAAGAGATCAAATCTTGAACCACATAGTGCAAAATACAGAATGAGTCTGAGCAGATGTGTTGTAGATAATTATGTGCCTGTTCTAGGGGAATGTGTCTCCCTTCTTTCCTTCCCTCCGTTGCCCATCTCAATTATATTATAGATTTATTCATGAAGAGGGAAGGGTATTGTCTTAGTCAGGGTTTCTATTCCTGCATAAACATCATGACCAAGAAGCAAGTTGGGGATGAAAGGGTTTATTTAACTTACTTCTACATTGCTGTTTATCACCAAGGAAGTCAGGACTAGAACTCAAGCAGGTCAGGAAGCAGGAGCTGATGCAGAGGCCATGGAGGGATATTCCTTACTGGCTTGCTTCCCCTGGCTTGCTCAGCTTGCTCTCTTATAGAGCCCAAGACTTCCAGCCCAGGGATGGCACCACCCACAAGGGGCCCTACCCTCTTGGTCACTAATTGAGAAAATGACCCATAGCTGGATCTCATAAAGGCACTTCCCCAACTGAAGCTCCCTTCTCTGTGATAACTCTAGCCTGTGTCAAGTTGGCACACAAAACCAGCCAGTACAGGTATGAATGGGAAAATGTGGAACAAAGTGTGAGAAGGGGATGGTGAGTGTTGTCAACCTGACAGAATCTTTGTCATCTAGGACATGGATACATGGGAATGTCTGTGGGGGATTACCTTGACTCTGTGAGTTAAGGTAGTGAGGCCTGCCCACTACGGGCAGCATTCCTTGGCTGGGATCTGGACTTTGTAAGTGGAGGAAGGCAACTGAACAGTGCTGTGCCTTCATCATTCTGTTTGTTTGTTTGTTTTTGTTTTGGATTGAGATTCCAAGTGCCCAGCTAGTCTGCTGCTCCTACCACCACACCCTCCCTGCCTGCTGCTGTGTCTTCCCACCACGATAGACTGGATCCCTCTGAAACGGGAAGCCAAAATAAACCTTTTCCATCTCAACTTGTTTTTTTAAGGCTGTTTTATCATAGTAGTGAGAAAATATTTAAGACAACAAAATGTGATGAGGCAGAGGTATGAGCCATGAAAATATAGAGCAAAAAAAAAAAAAATCACAACCATTACTGTGCAGAGGGATCAAGATGGAGCAATGGAGCAGAAGACGCTGCTTTGCAGGGACTGAGAGCTGGATGAGCAGGAAGCAAAGAGTTCATGCCATAGGTCCACTTGTGATGTGATGTTCTGACCAATGGGAAGAAGCAGGGGTGGCAGTGTCCACTCAGCTGCTTTTGTCTGGGTTGGGGGAGATTGCTCTTGTGTGCCGCACATGGTACAGGGGACACCATGAAGCTCAGATAGTGTGTGTTTGAAACCAGGGCACCTCCAGCTTTGTTCTTCACGATCTTTGCTGACCCCAACAAGCCTGAGATGGTTCTCATTACAGATCTATGATTGTTGTCATATCAACCAAGCCAAAAGGATGTGCTGTTTTTAAAGTGTAAACTGAGTTTGGCCCTAATCAGGACTGAAATGTAGTGGCACTACCTTGTCAGTACATTCAGATATTTCCTTGCAGGGTTGAGGAGTGTAGCTTAGTGACAGAGTACTTGTCCAACACATTTGAGCCCAGCACAGCTGTCACTGGTAGCTTCCACTGCTCATTCCTCAGGCAAAGGCATACCAGGCAGTAGGTAAGTCCCTGGTGGCTGACTCTCCTTATCTTTAGCAATGTGGTTCTGCCTATGTGTCTATCATTCTCTCCATCCACAAATTTATCCCTTCATCTGTCTACCTACCTATTAGGTGAGATGAAATTCACACAAAATGAAATCCCCATTGGAATGCACAATTGACTGGTAGACAACACATAATAGTGTGTAGCTATAGTCTTTCACCAGCTTCAAAACACTTCCATCCATCCCTAAAAGAGATTCCCCACACTAATAAGCAGCCACTACTTAATTTCTCTCTCCATAGATCCTGGGCAATCCCTATTTGACTATCTTTCTAGGTTTAATTATTTGTAGTATTTCACATACACGAAATCATGCAGTATGTAGACTTACCTACCTAGTTTTTTTTTTATTTATTAGTGTATTAGTCAGGGTTCTTTAGAGTCACAGAAGTTATGATAGTCTCGATGTAGTAAGGAATTTATTGCAGACTTACAGTCTGTGGTCCAGCTCCCAACAATCCACTCCCAACAAGGTCGGCAGCAGCTATGAATAGAAGTCCGATGATCCAGCAGTTGCTCAGTCCCACAAGGCAAGCAATTGAAGAAAAATAGCGAGCTTTCCTTCTTCCTTATATAGGTCTCCAGCAAAAGGTGTGGCCCAGGTTAAAGGTGTTACCACACCCTTAACCCCAGGTGACCCCGATTGAACTCGTAGATCTTTCTATCTCAATCCTCTGGGATTCGTAGCCACTACACCTCAAGATCTCCATGCCAAGATTCAGGTCGGAAACTTGTTATCTCTCAGCCTCCAGATTAGAGCCAGGTGAGCCCTCCAATTCTGGATTGCAGTTCATTTCAGATACAGTCAAGGTGACAACCAGGAATAGCCACTACAATTAGTATCATACAAGCACTTATATTATACAGGCATTTCATACCTCTTTCATGGTGAGTAATAATATTTCATTGTAGGGAAATACCACTTTCTATTTATTTGTGTACTGAAGTATGTTGATCTTGTTCCGTCTTCCTGGCCATTGTATTGCACAATATTCTCATGTTTCTTTAGAGACGAGCCACATGTAAAGCACTGTCAGCTATCTTCCATTTCAGGGGTGAGCATTCTGTGGTTGCTTTTAGTGGGTGGAGCGTTATAAAGCACCCCCTTAGCAAAGCAATTTTTATAACTCAGAATGGTGAGTTCTCCTTCAATTACTTTTGAATTTGGTCTTTTACTTTTTTCTTTTTTTATCCCATGCATTCAAATATGAGAAATGGGCTTTATTTACAAAGTTGAATTTGTTTCTTTGAGGGCCAACAAGAAGGCTCAGAGTGGAAAGTGCTTGCTGCTTAAGCCTGACAGACAGAGTTTGACCCTGAGGATCCATGTAAAGGGAGAAGGAGAGATGTGATTCATAGAGTTTCCTTCTGATCCCCATACGTGAGCCATGTCACATGTGTGCCACCACTCATTATGAACACATACAAAGTCCCACATATATACATATACCCCTCACATGTACAAACTATAATAAATAATAATAAATAACAAATAAGAATGTTTTAAAAGCTTGTTTCCTTAGGAAAACTTACAACTGAAAGCTTGATATTATTTGCATCAACTATGGTTTGAGAAGCATCTTTGCTAGTTAGAGTAACTAGTAAAACTAGTTAATAACAGCTAGTAGAATAAGTCTAAATTTGCTGTGTAATTATTTTAATCTTGCCTTCCACATTTCCTGTGTGGGCAGTCTAGCTCGTGGCTTCACAGTGCCACCTCCATTCATTTCTGGTAAGTATTTACAGTGAGTCAGACATAGCACCTTGCTGACACAGAAGAAGATCCCTACCCAGAAGCACAAACGAGAGGCAGAGACGTAGCTCCAGGCTGTGCTCTGAGGTTCACTTCCTGCCAACCTAGTTCTTTCACGTTCTGAATGTTTCCAGGGTAGATTGTCTCATTCCTTGTCATTTCCTCGAGTCAAGAGCTTAAATGTTTATCTTACCTTCTGCGTTTTCATACACCCTTCGCGTTTCTAAAAGCAGATATATCAAAACCTTTAGCAATTGTTTCCAGTTGTCTTTATCTTCATGGGCTAATGCTTGTTATTTCTTTGACACCGGAAGGGAGGCTCTAGGCCAGTTTAGTTGCCGGCCGAAGGGATGGATGCTCTCTATGGGCAAGCAATGCATCAGGATGCTCAACGCAATCTGAATAGGCAAGCATGGTGGACCCTAGCTCAGCCACCCTCACTAGCTCTTACAACTGAGGAAGTCTCACTCTTGAACTATTTACTTTTCCTCCTTTAAGGTCAGCATGTGTCTCCAGCACTGTGGAGGCAGTAACATCACTAGTTGAAGTCAGCTTGTGAAATATAGTCCCTGTCTCAAAAAAAAAAAAAAAAAATTAAAAGGTTGTGGAGATAACTCAGTGGTTGCTATACAACATGAGGTGATACAACTGTATGTGTGTAAGACAGACAAACAGACAAACAAACCAAGCATGACTGGACATGCTTATAATACCAGCCTTGGGCAGTGGAGACATGTGGATTCTCGGAGCTTGTTGGCTAAACCCAAATGGAGAGCATCCGGTTCAATGAAAGAGCTTGTCACAGGGACACATGACTGAGGAGATAAGAGGAAGACACATGAGCTCTTCTACATGCGTGCACTCTTCATTTATCATGCACATGCACACACAAAGAGACACCAAGGCATACACCCAGACACAGATACACACATGGATATACAGACACAAATGTACACACACACACACATACATACATACACACACATATACATACACACATATACACATACACACACATATACACACACATACACACATACATATACACACACATACATATACACACACATATTATACAAACACACACACATACACACACATACACACATACACACACATACATATATACACACACACATATACACACACATACACACACATATACCCACACATACACACACATATACACACACACATATACACACACACATACACACGCATATACATATACACACACATATATACACACATACACACACATATACACACACATATACACACACACATATACACACACCCACATCCACACAAACACGGACACCCACAGGAAAAGAAAGAAAGAGGAATTAGTAGTCAGGATTTGTTTACACTGAATCCTCAAAGCGCCTGATATTTTCTCTAATCATCAAGTAACCTGTACATATGAGAGGGAATCATGTTCAGTAATTGCTTACAGCCTGCTGCTTATGAAATGTGGCTTATGAGTCTTTCCTATGCCACACGTATGCTCTGCTTGGGGTGCATGAGGCATTCAGAAAGAATAGGACTCCAGCAATGGAGACAGAGATAAGTCTCTGCCCTTCTTCCCCAACCTGTGTGCATCTCCCAAGTAGAGCGGTATGGGGCTTCAACCCTGGATCTGAAGGCACTAATTCATATAGATGGGTGGCATAAGGACATTAGAGACAGTTGCAGTGCAATAGTTTTCAATCCCAAGCATTTTGCTGTTTTTAAAATACCTATTTTTTAGGCATCAAAGAAGTCTTACGTAATATGTATCATCAGTGCGTTTACACATCGAAATGAGACGCAGGAAAGGTATGTGGCTCAGTGATGATCCAGAAGAGATTTGGACTAAACTCCAAAGGGTTTGAAAGCTCACACACTTCACATTCAAGCAGGGAGTGTTGAGAATGGCATTCATCTATTAACTTTTAAAATGGGGACTTCCCTTGAGAACCTACTGTCCTCAAAGTGTACAAACCTGCCACCGCCTGAGGATGGACTGTAGCTGTTTGGTAAATTTGTAAACAGAATTCTGATGATCTTTCTCCCTTCGGAAGGCACCAGCCTATTTACACTTTCTTCTCTTCCATTTCCTGTTTTCTTTCCTGAGTTTTAGGCATGGCTATGGCAATTTCGGAATCTTGTCGTAAACTCCAAGTGAAAATGGGATTCAGAATGTTTTCTGAAAGATATACAAATCTTGTTAGGATAAAAAAAAAAAAAAAAAAAACCCTCTCAGCCC
>NW_022196891.1:83052369-83060899 GCF_008632895.1 Mastomys coucha
ATTTTTGTGCATTTGGGTGTAGTATTTGCAGCGTCTGTTAGAATGGACTCTTCCACACCACTCTGAGACATTTTTTTTTCTTGAAAATACTCTTTTTTTCTCAAGATCCAGCTGAAATTGTGCATCTACGTTTCCATCTATCCCTTTTCACACTCAGAGAAACCGACATGCATCACACCCAAACCCACTTGGAGAAGAAAAAAATGTATCATCCCTGATTATAGGAACAATTTTGTTCGAGAAAACAGAACATCCAATAGGCACAGTGTACAGCAAGTCTCAAAGCAAGGGCTCAAATCTGAAGGTACCAGGCTTGTCAGTTCACAACTAAGTGTCCTGCCTCCTAGCCATTAGTCATTGAATTCTGTCACATGAGTCAACTGAAGTGTCCTGAACTGCCGCCATCAGGTGCCTAAGAAAAACACAGTTAAATCCAAGTCAACACACTTTTATTTATTTACTCAGAGATTTGACGGGGAAAATGAAATCACACAAAAAAGGTTGTCATTCTAAATGAGGTAGGTTGAAAAAGCCAAACCTCCGAAGGAGTGAGTTCGGAGCTGCTCCCCACCCCCCCATGACATCATTAGAGAGACTCGAGGAGGATCTTATGTGGATCTAACCCAGTGTTTTAAGGCAGTGATATCAAATAAGGTCAGTCCCCTACAAGAATCTTTATATATATTTACCTTCTCTGGAAATTACTCAACTTTGCAGATACCCAAAGTGAGCTCATGTGGGGGAAAAAATGTGATAAATAATCCTAGCACATGGCATTGAATTTTAGAATGTCCGTGAGGTTCTTTATGGAGATTTCCCATTGGTTTGCCTTGCCCACTGAAGCCTCGCCCTCTGATTCTTTAACACGATCCTTCCATATGTTAATAGTAGCTGCTTTGATATCTTTGTTTGTGGAATCCAATGACTGCTGGCCTTTGGATATTTTGGCGCTGCGAGTCTGGCCCACATTTTCGTGCTTTTCAGCATACAACATAATTTCTTGGTCACCTTTGAATGATTTCGATAGTGTGACAACTGTCTTCTAATTTTCTTCTGAGAGTTCATGTTACTGATGCAGGTTTGTTTAGTTCCTTGTTTTCCTTATCTTTAAAACAATCAAGCAGCCCACACTTGATCAGCAATACCTACCATGCTAGTAGACTGTGACTGTTGCTGTCTCTGTTTATGTGTTTCAAATTTTATTATTAATTATTATGCATGTAAGTGTATGTTAGGGTGTGTGGGTATATGTATATATGAGAGGCAGAGTGTGTGTGTGAGAGAGTGTATGTGTGTATGTGTATGTGTGTGTGAGAGAGAGATAGACAGAGACAGAAAGAGACAGAGAGAGACACACAGAGAGAGTGTGTATGTATGTGTGAGTGTATGTTTAGGCATACTTATGCCATGGTGCAAGTGTGGAAGCCAAAGGACAACCTTTGGAGGTCATTTCTTTCCTTCCATGGTTAAGAGGGTTCCACAGATTGAACTCAGGTTGGCAGGACAGGTTTGTGCAACAAGCACAGTTTTCCGACTGAGACATCTCATCACCTGCCTCGTTCAGTCACTCAGCTTACTACACTAATGGTTGCTTCTCTCAGGGCATCATCAAATGGTCTCTTGACGAGAACTGTCATTTCACAGCACAGGGTGAACTGAAGAAGGTAATTCTCTTAATGAAGGCCTGGTTTGATGTCAGGGATGAGGTAGAATTTTTCATATGGAGAAATGAAAACAATCAACAAGGCAGTCCATTTGTAAAAATATATATATCTATAATATGTAACTGCTTCTCGGCCTTTTGACTAAGATCAAGTGTATAATATGTAATACATAAATGTATTCTCATTTTCTCAATCTGGCTTCCAGGAGTGATTTTCATGTCTCCATGACTTAGCGGCCAGCCAATGCCAAGCTTCCAGGTACCTCTTGTCTACGAGGTTTCTATGTTGTTAGTGGATCTGTGTTCGACTCCATAAATGAGCAGGTTTCAGGTGTGTCCAAGATCTTATTTTTGGCTGGGCACCTTCAGATGTCAACTGATGAGTGAAGCTTCTCCTGCTTAAGACACACATGGACCCGTGGATATTTACCTACAACTGATGAGTGAAGCTTCTCCTGCTTAGGACACACATGGACCCGTGGATATTTACCTACCAAGACCCTTGGTAGCTGGGCAGTGGTGGCGCACACTTTTAATCACAGCACTTGGGAGGCGGAGGCAGAGTTCCAGGACATTCAGGGCTACATAGAGAAATCCTGTCTCAAAAACAAACAAACAAACAAACAAACAAAACCACCACTACCAACAACAACACCAAAAGACCCTTGACAACATCCCCATGGCCTCCCTGTCTAGCGCTCTGGGTTTCCCCTCACCTGGGCAGACCTTTTTCAAGGGAGTTTTAAATTTTATCTTCAGTTCACCTGTGGCACAAGTGACCAGTTCTTGGCAGGTGACCATCCAGTGCTACCCCATGAGAGTGGTCAGAGAGAAGGTCAGTGAGTAGACAGGACTCCGGGGAGGAAACGAAGGACTTGCTTTGGGGGTCTATAAATGTTTTTTAACTATTAATTTATTTATTCACTTTACAGTCTAATTGCAGTTCCCCTTCTTTCTCTCCTCCCAGCTCCACCCTCATACCCACTCCCTGATTCCTTTACCCCCTTTTCCTCGGAGAAGGAAGGTCCCCCCATGGGTACCAACTCATCCTGGCACATCAAGCTACAACAGAACTATGTACAACCCGCTCCCACTGAGGCCAGACGAGGCAGCCCAGCTATGGAAGATGGATCCAAAGGCAGCCAACAGAGGCAGGCACAGTCCTCACTCTAATTGTTATGGGACCCACATGAAGAACAAGCTGCACATCTGCTACATTTGTGTATGGGGCCTGTGTCTAGCATGCTTTGTGGTTGGCAATTCAGTCTCTGTGAGCCCCCATGGACCCAGGTTAGTTGATTCTGTAAGTCTTTTTGTGGTATCCTCGAGGCTTCTGGCTCCCTCAGTCCTTCCCCGAACTCTTCCATAAGTCTCCCTGAGCTCCTCCTAATGCTTGGCTCCGAGTCCCTGCATCTGTTTCCATCAGCTGTTGGATGAAGCCTCTCAGAAGACAGTTATGCCAGGCTCCGGTCTGCAAGCATAATGGGGGATCATTAATAGTGACAGGGAACGTCTCTCTCCCATGGGGTGGGTCCGAAGTTGGGCCAGTCACTGGTTGGCCATTCCTTCAAGCTCTGCCTCATCTTTATCCCTACACTTCTTGTAGGCAGGACAAATTTGGGGTTCAAGGTTTTGTGGGTGAGTTGGTGTCCCCCTCAATTCACTGGAAGTCCTGCCTGCCTATAGGAGTTAGCCCCTTCAGCCTCCATATCCCCTGCTTGTAGAGGTCTCAGCTAGGGTCTCCTCCACAGACTCCTGGAAGCTTCCCCAGTTTCAAAGATGCTCTGCCCGCCCCACAGTGATTTCCATTGAAATCTAGTCTTCCTAGTTCATTAAATGTACTGTCTTCCTGGGCGGCGGTGGTTGCACACGCCTTTAATCCCAGCACTTGGGAGGCAGAGGTAGGCTGATTTCTGAATTCAAGGCCAGCCTGGTCTGCAGAGTGAGTTCCAGGACAGCCAGGGCTATACAGAGAAACCCTGTCTCAAAAAGCCAAAACAAACAAACAAACAAAAAATTGTACTGTCTTTTCATTGTCAATGTTTTTCAATGGACAGCACTGAATTTTTACAATAGGTTATAATCTCTTAAATTCTTTGAGCTGGCTATACAGTTTAAAAAACTCACACGGTAAGGACATAGTAGTTATGTCTTCAGGAAGAGATATTTCAACCACTATGAGACAGGGAGCATATACCAGATGTCACTCGGAAACTCTCCAGACACCACGGAAGGGCACACATTAGAGTCCATGGGTATTGTGCTTCCATTTTTAATTTTGTAACTCTCACGTAAAATGCCATTCTAATCGTTTCCTAAGTGGCCACCGCACTGGACCAAGAACACAGCCCCGTCAGCTTTTCACAGCACTGAACCGAGAGCACAGCTCTTCACTCTCCTTTCTCGCGGCACTGCTGGGTACTTAGAGCTGAGGGAACTGCATGCTTCAGTGCCGAATGGCTGCCTCTCCAGCTGCACTCTGCCTATAACTTCAAGGTGGTCTGAAGCAAGCCTTCCTGTCCACATTCTCTCAGGAACATCATAGCTCAGGATTTAGACATATCTGGCATCCTATCAGACTTAAGCTTTTAAACAAGTAAGATAGCCCAGCGCAGTATAAAAACAAAACAAACAAGCCCTCAAGTATATCCTTGCCACTTCTGGGAGATAATACTTTTGGTTCTTTATGATATCTAATTGCTTTTCTATTTTTACTCATTGTTAAGTATAAGAAAAATCCAGGAAGAGTGGATTTATAAGATGATGCCATCTATGCCAGAGGTTTGCTGCTTCCTCATAATACATGATTATACTTATAATTTATGATATGTTTATAGTCAACATGGCTTATAGAAAGTAAAAATTCAGTTTATCGGTTTAAATCTCTGGAAGTAAAATCTTTGAATGGAGGAGGCAGGATTTGTTCCAACCATCCATTAGGCTGATATATTTATAAAACAAAGTAAGTATGCCATTAAGTTAGTACAGAGACGTTGACTTGGTTCTAAAACACTAAGAACAATTTTAAACGGGGCACGCTGTGTGAACTTTTGTTGGAGAGACTTGAACAAACATGTCTTTGGTCTAGAGAGGATACAAGGACAGACTGAGGGCGGGGAGGTTATTCCACTCCCATTTGACTTAGGGAGGCAATGGATTCATTTAGGGTTGCTTTACAAGAACGTGGACGAGGGGTTATTTACAGGAGCAGAGGCAATTTGTACACAGCTACACCACTGAAGGACCTGTCCCTCCCTCCCAGCAACTATCAGCTGCCTATGTAGCAGGGGTTCCCAACTTCCCCAATGCCGAATTCAGCCCATTAGGTCAGTTCTTCATGTCATAGTGACCCGTAACTATAAAGTTGTTTTTGTTGCTACTCCATAACCATAATTTTGCTACAGTTATGAATCAGAATGTAAATGGTATTGGAGATAGAGGTTTGTCAAAGGGCTGTGGCCCACAGCTGGATTATAGATCCATATGTAATGGATAATAGATCATAATATAATTATGATATAATATATCATAATATAGATCTATTATAGATCCTCAAGGAGAGTGAGTCCTTGGGAGCTTCTCTTTTCTCAGGACAATAATCTGTGCAAGTCCTGTGTTGGGTGTCCTAGGGGTTGATGGCCGTGAAGTGGCCACATGTCAGGGATCCATGGGTGGCCACTAGAATGTCCTTATCTATTGAAGTACAGTAATTAGATTTTTTGGGTCTCTGTTTGTTTATCTCTTCTGAATGAATAAATGGGGTGACTACTTTTCTGCTAGGCTATGCATGACCACACTGTTTCCACTACCTGGGAAGTCTGTGAGCTGGATCATTTCAAAAGAATTAGTCATTATAGAAGGGTTTTTTTTTTTTTTCCTGGCATGCCTCCAGCCCATGTTTTGCTAATCTAAAGCATTTTCTTATTCAGTGGCAATAAAAACAAGCTTAAAATACACACCGTATAAATAAAAGCCATTAGCTCAGCCCTTGAATCAACCCTCACACTCCTCAACCCCTGCTGCCCAGGGCTTCCATGTGCCACCTCCTTATTGATATCTTCCATTCCAGGAAATAAGAAATGTCTCTGCCTTGGCTCTCCTGCTCCTAGCATCTAGTGCTCTTGCCTATGCCAATGGCCTCCACTCATTCGCCACTTCAGAAACCTGAACATACCACATCTTTCCTTCACAATAAGCCACTTCCAGGACTTGTTACATAGAGATAGTGACCACCTTGATCCGGATAATCATCAGAGGAGAGGTTTTAATTACAAAGGAAGAAATTAGACTGTGGATAAATAATAAATAATAGCTTTACTGACAAGCAGGCCCCATGTATTGTTCCTAAATCCTGGAGCACCTTAGGGACCAAGTTGTAAATTCCAGGGAGCCTTTTGCACCTAGCCTGGTACCTCACGAGAGGGAGGCTGTGGATTTCACAGATATTTGGCTGATGTATGACTGAATGAGTCGTAGATGTGAGTCAAGAATTACGGAGCCTACTTTTTTTGCAGAAGCCACAATTCCCATGAACTAATGTAGAGTTCTGATGGAATCTCCAAATGCCACAACCAGGGTGTTCTCGAGCCCAGTGTATTTTATGAAATTTATTCTCTGTGTGATCTTAGTTAAATTAGATATTAAAGTTTATTCTCTGCCAGGTTATTTCCTCATCTGTAAACTGGCAGTAAATACTGAGTCATCGGGTAACTGGATGAAGGAATGGATAGATCAGAGGTCTTTAGAACAATAACCTATGAATAAAATAACATAGGGAGCCAATGCAAACCTTAAAGAGACTCTGTACCTAGCTTCCTCTGGGTATAGTTGCCATTAACAAATGGGCATCTTTGTAACTCTCTTGCTTCATCTAGGAATGAACCATCATTGCTGTACTTGGGAGATGGTTCATGTTGCCAGGCTATTTTGTTGTTTTGACTGATTTTGGCTTCGTATTTAATGCTATTATCTCTGTGGGAACATGTCACAAATTTATGTGGATGGGTACAGTTTCATCAAAATTAGATAAGTGGTCTATCGTGTGGGCTGGGCGGTTTGAAATGACTTTCTGTTCTTCCCATGTGTCTATTCAGGATAACTCCATCTAGGATATTATGAAACATAAAAAGGGAATTTGTGTTCTGTGTTCAGAAGAAACACCAGGAGTTATGAATGTTCCTAGGAAACAGCAACATAAAAGTGGAGTTTCCTGGAACTTCGGAATTCATCGTCAGAGAATTGTCAGCTCAGTGTTTTCCCGTATTGACTCAGTTCTTCCACACATCCTTCGTGAACCTTCAGAGGACCAGTATCAGAAGCTGTGTCCCACAGTTATCTTCTGTGTACCCCAAAACTGCATCTGGTTGTTGTGGATTCGGTGCACACTCATAGTTTGGGGTTTTTGCCATCCTACAACACTATTGCACACTCTTGAGTCATGGTTTAGTATTTATTTGTCGGTGACTCATCTTCTCAAAAACTCCTTGTCAAGGGAGCTCATATCACACTGCTTACTTCAGAGCTCTCATGGGAGCCGGATTCCTAACTTTAACATAGGAGAAATGTGATTAAACCTTTCTTGTTTCAGCGTTTGGCTTACAACATATCGTAACCTGCTGCTCTGAATCCATGCGATCGAGGAAAGAAACTCTAGGCAGACTGTTAGAGAATGGTGTCTGTATGGCCCAGGGCTGTACCCGGGCTGGCACAACCCTCCAGACATCTTTCTCACCATCCCAGTTTATTGCCAGTGCTTCTTCTCTTGGAAGAACATTGAAACTAAGAAAAGCGAATGGAAACTTCAAATACAGAGACAACTGGCTTCCCGAGGGGGAAAAATGTATGGTTTAATACGCTCACCCTCACTAATAATAGACTCTAAGGTTTTGAAAAGACTGTTGTCAAAATAACATCAGTGAAACGCTGAGGTCATAACTGGCACTACCGTTTTGGACCCATGACCAGTTTTACATCAGGGACTTATTTTCCAGTTTTTTTCCTCCCAATCATTGCAATCATTTGCTCTAGTAGAGTCTAAATTGAATGGCATGCACCATAAACCTGCTCCCCACTGCAGCTCACGCTGGCATTGTAAAACGCAGGCAACAGTGGGAGGCATTGAAGTGGCTCACACACTGACCTCTTAAAAGCCAAAGAGTAGGAAAGAACATCTTACAGCCCAGGTTCCTCCAGAATCCCACACACGGGACTCCTGGCCGCCCTGGCTCTGTTGAATGCTCATCTCCACCAGACACAAGGACAGTGGAAACAGCCTTGGTCAATCCACAGACCCGCAGTGGGAAGGCGTTCAGTGAAGAAGGGTGCCCTTGAATTACACTGTCCAATAGGTAGCCATACATTAGTTTCGCTAGGAAAAATAAATAAGAAAACTCACCAAGACTTCATCAAGCTGTTCGTAAAGGACTTTAGAGAAAAAAATGCTTATTCAACAGCCCATAAAGTCTATTGGCTCTGCTGTTCCCCCCAAAAAAAGAAAAAATAAAAATAAAGAGATGATGTAACTGAATTACACTGCCTAACCAACTGATGGCTTGAAAATTGAATTTGGCTTTCTTGTTCTGACATCATCACCAATAACAAAACTTAAGCTATTAAAACAGAGCTATGTTTTCATCAGAAATATGTGATACGGACCTGTACATAGAATTTTTATGAGTAGATTCTGACTCCGGAGCTTTAGGACAGCGATGATTTAAAGGTTTGGTTGGTAAAGTGCATGCTGTGAAGACATGAGGAGCTGGTGTTTGAGTCCTCAGGACCCATCTAAGAGTTTGTTGTGGAACCCACGTACCTATGGTCACTTAATCTTTGACAAAGGAGCTAAAACCATCCAGTGGAAAAAAGACA
>NW_022196891.1:83062521-83075786 GCF_008632895.1 Mastomys coucha
GTTTCTTTGTTTTTTGGAGGGGAAACTGGGAATTGAGAAATTTACATGTAAATAAAGAAAATATCTAATAATAAAAAAAAAAGAGTTTGTTGTGGTGGTATACTTCTGAAGTCCCCAAACCAGGGGGAAGGAATTGGGGAGGGACACAAACAGATCCCTTTTGTTGATTGACCAACCAGCCTAGCTGAATGCAAGCTTTGGGTTAATGAGAAACTTTGTCTCCAAGAAGAGAAAAAATGGTGGGGGAAAAAAAAAGGTGGGAAGTTGAGCGGGGTAGGAGAAAGACTCGGCATGGAACTCTGGCCTCAGAAACATATGCGTACATACATGCTTATGCATACATACATGCACACCCCCATGCATGTGGACATCTACAATATCTATGTGCAGAAAACAGAATTAATTTGAATGTCACTTATTATGCTATGGTAAGCTGAATAAATTTCCTTATTTTTCAACATCTCCAACTTCGAAGACTGTTCAGTTATTGTTTTCTCTTTGAGTGGAGTTATTACCATGGCCTGTGAAGTCTGATGCAAATTATTCTTTTCTCCATTTCTCTCTGAGTGGTTTATAGTCATTTATGATATTTTCTTTGTGATCTAATTATCCTTAAAGGACACATCTCTTAAGTTCCAAATACCTATGACTCAAGTTCTTACCCACTTACAAAAGAAGGGATGTACCTGCCAGTTGGTTTTCTTCGACTGTGCCTTAGTGTGGCCTTCTGATCTGTTCAAGCTGATCTCATCATGTACAGGAGCCTGAAAGGCTCCGTCAGAACACAAACTCTTTCTGTGAGCATGGGTACAGTAAATAAAATTCCTTCTCATATTATTATACTCCTCTGAGCCAGTACTGGAGTTCTCTCTCTCCCAGGAGGAACAGGCATTTTACTCTTTATTAAACTTTTGTTTATAATTACGATTATTTCGGTTTAGCTACTTCACTGTAGAGTTGTGCATATGTCATGGCTGTCACTGTGGTTTCCTTTATAGCCTTGTGCTAATCAGCCCTCTGAATCTTTCCTTCTATCCTAATGTCTGTATTGACAGTCTTTTTAAAGATCTGCTTCAGTTTTCATCATGCTTCTATATGGGAGTTTGTGTGTGAGTGAGTGCGGGCATCTGCAGAGTTCAGAAGAGGGCACACATCTCCTGCAGCTGGAGCTAACAGGCTGTCATGAACTGCAGGACATGTGCTCTGGGAACTGAACTTCCAGCCCGCTGGCAGAGCAGCGCTTGCTCATTACCACAGAGCCACCTCTGTGAATCACCACTCTCTCGTGCTTCTTTTTGTATTTTCTTGGTATCTTTCCATGGAGTTATGGGTCCGTCACAGCAGTTGGTTCTAGAATGTTTACAATATTGCACAAAATGCTGTGTTTATTTACCATCATGTTGTCTCTCTCCACCTCTCCCTACCTCACCATCTCTAAGCAACCATTAATTGATTTCTTTCCTCCTACTTTCCTATTTAACATAGAATTGTGGGTGAGCCATGCAGCAGCAGACCCCTTGTGGGCGAGGTGCTTCACTTACTGCAATGGTTTGAAATTCATTTATGCTTTAGTAGGAATTAAGACATTGCTTTTATGGTCTCAATCTTATTTTATCATATGAATAGATCCTGTTTAATCAGTTGATATGTGGGCTTTTGCTTTATATCTTGTACAATGAATGTAGTGGTCCTTACTCATGTACATATTGTTATGTGGACAGAGTTTCATGTCTCTTCAGTGTGTATGTAAGTTTGCGTAGAACTGCTGGGTTATAAGGTTACTCTACATTTCAAATTTCCAAGGCAGTCACATGATTTTACGCATCCCAGCAACAGAGCAGAAGGGACCTGCACTCTCCTCATTTTTCTCCATCCTCTCTGCACTTCTTAATGTGTTTCTTTGTATGTAGCTGTCATAGAAGACATCAATGGACATCCCTCTTAAGTTTGATAGTTTATTCTCTGAAGTCATTTGGTCTAGGAGTCTAGAAATAATTATTTCTGAGTTCAGAAATTCTTTTTCATGGTATGACAAAATGTGCGTTTTATTATTTAAAAAAAATAGTGTTTTGAGGTACTTTGGGGATGGCTGAACAGGTGAGAGCTCTCGAGCTTTCTGGGAGATTCAAAATGGGTTCCTAGCACACACTGCAGCTTACAACCATCAGTAACTCTAGTTCCAGGGGCACTAACAACATCTCTGGCCTCCACCAGGTACACACATGGCACACATATATAAAAGAAATAACTATTTAAATTCAGTAAGTTTTCTTTCTGTTTTTCTCTTTTTTTTATTATTCCTTTCATTTTTTTCCATTTGTTTGCTTTTATGAGTTCAAGTTGTCTTTGAATTCAACATGTGTCTCTGGCTGGCCCTGAACTCTTTTCAATCCTCCTGCATTAAACTCCATACCTAGCTACTTTCCCTAAACAAAAAATAAGCCAATTTGATAAATTGTCAATATTAAATTATTTTTTGTTTCTTTTTTCTAAAGATTCATTTCTTTTTATTGATATGTATATGTATGTGCACCTGTGGTACAGGTACCCAGTGAGGCCAGAAGAGGGCAGTGTATCCCATGGAACTAGAGTTACAGGCTCTCAATTGTCATCAATACCTGTGCTGGACACTGACCCAGGGTCCTCAGCAAGAGCCATACATGCTCGTAACTATTAAACCAGCTCTCCAGTTTTGTGATTTATTTCTTATTTAGAAAATATCCTCATGCTAGATTTCCTTGATGTATTCTCCAAGTCTTACCCCCCTCTGCTCTCCTCTCTCTCTCTCCCCCTCTTTCCCTCTCCCTCCCTCTCTCTCTCCCTTCCTCTCTCTCCCTCCCTCTCTCCCACCCTCCCTCTCTCTCTCTCCTTCCCTCTCTCTCTCCCTCCCACTTTCTCCCTCCCTCTCTCTCCTTCCCTCTCTACCCTCTCCCTCTCTCTCTTCCTCCCTTTTCCTCTCTCCCTTCCCCCCTCTCTCTCCCTCCTCTCTCTCCCTCCCTCTTTCTTTCTCTCTCCCGCTCTCTCCCTCCCCTCCTCTCATGTGGTTAAAGTGTTGCTCTACATTTGGACTCTTTTAATTATGTAACCACTCATGTATTTAAATTCAGTAATAAATACAATGTAGCTTACAGCTGCCCAACAAACAATTACAAATTCAAAAACAATCAGTTTTAAAGGCTTGCCTCATGGCTGTTCTCTGATTACAGTGAAATAAAGGGAAATTACTAACAAGAAAGATAGCTGGGAAAGCTACAAATGTTTGAAACTGAACAGTAATTCATGGGCCCAAAATACCTAGAGTTAAATGGTAATTAACATATGACTACTTGCCAGGCATAGCAGTGTACACTTGCAATGACAGCATACAGGACAGTGAGACAGGAAAATCTGGACCTTGAGATACCTTGGGCTCAACACACAGTCCCAAGATAGCCCAGGCTTCAAAAAGTCTATCTCAGTCTAAAACACACACACACACACACACACACACACACACGCACATGCACACGCACACGCACGCACACGCACACGCACACGCACACACATACATACACACCAAAACATAAACAGAAAATAAACAGCAACAACAACAAAAGCAAGCCAAAACTCCAAACTCCAAACAAACAAAAAAAAGCAAACAACAATGATAATAATAGCAACAACAACAACAAAAGACTCAAAATGCATTTTTGGAAAAGGTATTTACTCTTACATTTTATGCAAACATTTAAGAAAATAATTATATGAGACAATTATAAACAGTTATATGTAAATAAATCTGAACATTTAGACAAATGCACATAGTTGGGAAAAACACACCATTCCAGCACTAACGTACAAATACACAGAAACTCAAACTAGTTACTTACCTTCCTGGCTTTAGTCTGTCCCTAAATATTCTGAGGAAGGATCTCCAAGCACAGGTGTTTCTACTCACACTTCCTCAACATTTAAACCAACATTAGAAAACAAACACTTCTAGAGCAGATTCAACTCTATGACAGTGAAGCTTGGAAAGGAAACCACCTTGGGAATTTGTTAATTGAGGAAAATGACGAGCCTGTTTATCTTGTGAAAACAGATTTTAAAAGTCCATAAAAGTCAGGAAAGGAAATGCGGTCATGATGAAAGCAATGGAATATCAGGATTGAACCAGTTATGCTTTTTTTTTTTTAATGCTATTACACTGGAAGGGAAGGGGAGCAGAGTCAGGTCCTTTTCATGTTTGAGTGGTGATCTCGTTACAGAACTGCGTTTTGTTAGACATTCGGTTCAACGTTCCCCAATGGTAAGCCCACTTAGATTCCAGGAGTGTCAGAAGCTCCCTTAGCCTATCAAGGGGCTCTACAAGCATCACTGGGTTTCAGGTGGTTTATCAAAATAGCCCTGCACACATATCCTTCCATGTTTACTTCCCCAAATTAGCTGTGTACTTTTATATTATATGTTTATTTAGTATTTTATATATTATTATCTTTTGGTGTTGGGGTAGCGAGGGGATTGTTCACTCTCCTCATTGCTCATCAGCATTGTTCTCGAGGTCCTACCTTGAGCAGTGTGATAAGAAAAAGGAATTAGAAGACGTAAGGCTTGGAGAAGAACAAAATTAAATAGTAATCTTGGCTCCAGGTATAGGAAACCCTAATGATTTATGGTCAAACTACTAGAATTCTGAAGAGGACCTTGCAAGTCTGCTGCGGAGCAAGCACAGTAATTGAAGAACTGGGTGAGTCATTCCATCAGAGAAGGGAAGGCCTAGTGCCTGAAGCTCTGTCTGCAGCAACAGCAGCTGGAGGGTTAGTTTGTGATGCCACAGTGAGTCAACAAGAAGGCCCTGGGTCAAAAGAGACCCAGTCTGTAACCTCCAAGCTCTACCCTAGTAGTCCTACATCTGCCTATGTTGACCTCAGGTCCACTAGGTTCCACCTCCCCAGAGAGCATGGCCACCAGTTGGGGATAATCTGCTCAAACACATGAAACACTCTTGATTATTGTGACATTTCCACACAAAATCAATTCTGGGCAGTCCACAGATCTAAATATAAAAGTATACAGCTAATTTGGGGAAGTAAACATGAAGGACTATCTTTTTTTTTTAGTTGAAAAGATGTAATGTCTGTTAATAATTGATGAATTAATAATCAGTGTATCATCAAAAAATTTTTAAGAGGCTATACCTTTTGATAAAGAAAAATACTCCTGAAACCTAGTGGGTATTATACAGAAAAGAACAACAACAAAAAAAAACCAATAAATTTGTATTAAAATACAAGTTCACTTTCCTTCAAAGATACCACAGAGTGTAAGAAAGAGCACAGTAGAAGATATTTTCAGGTCCTCTGGAGGAGGAGCAAGAACTGTTGTCTCCTGAGCTGTCCCTCCAGCCTCATATGGTTTATTTTCAAGGATGAAGGTTAATGACAGGAAGATGTCCCCTTGCTAGAAAGGGGCAGAGAAAGGGATAAAGAAGACCCGATCAAAGTGTTAAGTGGAATCGTAGAGCTGTTCAGCTGGGTGGTGACGTCACTGTGAGTTTATCACACAGTGAAATACACAACCAATGAAATGAATCCGTGTATGCATGGAGGGAGGATGAGGAGCGAGGGAAAGAGGCTCCCAAAGGATTACTGATATAAACAATGAGAGAATAATATAAGTCAGGGGTGAAATACTCTGGGCTACTTTTCTTTAATTAATTTTTTAATTAGCTGTGTTGTGTGTGTGTATGTGTCATGTATATGTATGTGGGTATGTATTGTGAGTAGGTGCGTGTATACGTTTTTATGAGTGTGTATGTTGTGTGTATGTGCACGTACGTGCATGTGTCTGTATGTGTGTATAAGTGTGCATATGTGTATGTGTGTACGTGTGTATATATACATATGTGTGTATGCGTGCATAGGTTTATATGTGTCTGTCTTTGTGTGTGTGCGTATATTTATGAGCAAACACACATGAAGTCATCCTTGAGCTAGTTGTGGGCCACCATTATGGTTGCTGAGAATTGGCCTGGGTCCTCTACAAGATTACTATGTGCTTTTAACCACTGAGTTGTCTTTCTTTACAGAAAGACACACACACACACACATATATATGTATATATATATATATACATGTATGTATATATATATACACATACACATACATATATGTATATACATATACATATATATATGTCTTTATGTAAAGAAAGACAACTCAGTCATATATATATACATATACATATATACATATACATATATATGTATATATATATACATATATCTCACCCTTATCTGTGGTGTTGTGAATTTCTGTGTGTCGTGTCTTCAGACAGGCTGACACAATTATTTCTAGTATGATTTAATTCCATAGTGTTTGTCCCTGGCGATCACAAAGGACAGTTTGTGCAGGAACTCTGCTGTGTTTTGATCATGCACCGTCCCTCAGCATTGAGGTAGCTGGTCACGTTTCCCACAGCCTTGTGCCCTAGAGCAAACAGAATAACAGAACGTTCCCATTGTCCCCATTCCCTGGGCAGCTCACCCACCCTTCCCAAAGGCTGAAATAACTGCCCTGTAATCTGAAGACCTGCTCCGTGTCCTAACGATACTTTTAGCCACTTTGATAGTAAATATCTCCATGCCCTTAACCCTTTGTGCCCTTCAGAAGTCGATATCTTCTTTCTTGGGGATATAAGTTTGAAGGGTAAAGAAAAACAGCATAATTCAGTTAGCATTGGGGCCTGAAGCTGCGTGTTTATTCTGACTTTGCAACCTGCCACTCACTCCAAGCAGCCAGGTGTGGCAAACAGACCCTCACTCATAAGTCCATAAAACAAGCTCCTCACAAAGCGCACCAGAATGCAGAGTTTTATTACAGGGTGATGTCTTTTTAAAAGAGCAGCCCAGTTTCAATGCGCGCTGCATTTGTGCGGCCCTTGCCGACATCAAACAGCTTTCAGTCCGGGCGTTTGACTCTAAACCTCACTGTTTCATATGTTAAGTGATTGGAAACTTGGGAACCATGAAGTAATACTTTTCTCTGATTTGGAAACTTTGAGTCTTTAACAATGAAACCTTAGATGCGTATTAAAGAAAGGTATAGTGTTTTCTTTATAGACGCCTATCATTGGCCACGGTTATATAACTCTTTCAAGGCTAAAAAGAAATGTCTAAAGCTGATTTCATGTTTTCATGATTTTTTAACCCTCTCTTCCCTTTCCATCTTCCCTCACCTACTACGGTTCTTGTTGGTTACTTCTAAAAAAATCAAACCAGTGCCAAAGGCATGAGGCTTTAATAAAAGCCTCCTAACACGGGTCATTTCATTTTTTGCCTTAAGAAAGAGCTTACATGCCAGCTGCTGATGGCTATCACGCCATGCTCTTGAATAAACACAGTGCCTCCCCTGAGCGGGGGCCCTGCCAGTGTTTATAATTTTGTATATATTGAAACCCAGATGGCTAGATTGAGCATTACTGGTTACCAGTCCCAGTGTAAACCACAGAAGGCATGAGACTGGAAGAAGCAGGACTTAGTTCTGGCTAACAACCCCACTCAGTTCTTGGTCCAGTAACTCTTGAATATGTTTTTGAGCTGGGCTCTGATGGAGAGACCTGCTGCTTTTGGATTTAAGAAGTATTCAGTGCCTAGTATTGTACAGGAGGCACAGAGGGCCACCCAGCATGATCTTAAAACCTGCACCATAAATTTCATATTTATTTATGAGCAAAAGCTTGAACTTTCTCAAGGAAATGTGGATTTCACTTGACAGATGTTCCTTCACAAGTTTTTGTACCACGCATTTTTCCTTCGACATGAAAGCCCTCCTTAGTCTCGACTCTTTTTCTCCTTCATTCTTTAGCACAGGTGGAGGCTAGAAGGACTGGCTGTTTATTCGTGGTGTCTAATGTACTAGAGATTGTGAGACACCATGAAAATGTGTGCGGGCTTAACGTGCCACACAGTTATCAGCAAGAATGATTGATGGTTATGCACCTGTTCTACCAGACAGTGTCAGGGACTTCTGCATGCATCGAGTTTAGCACTCAAGGTCGTCCTGCCAGTTATTATCACCATTTCATCTTTGTGCTTGTTTGTTTATGGTGTGAGAATGGATGTTTGTGCGGTATTTCTACATCTGGATTAGGTGGGTTCTGATGACCAAAACATTGCTCTTCAAGCTGGCACACAAATAACTTTTCCTGCAGAGCCATCTCCCCCAACCTTTCCTCACTTTTCAAAAGAGAAAACCAATCCCAGGTACGTGGTTCATCCACTGGTAGTCACACTGTAGAAGAGCCCAGAGGTCCAACTTTGTAGTTCCTCTCTTTAAGGTTCTGGCTGGTCCTTTGGAATGTTCATTACCCATGTAAATGGTAATTATGGTTGATCCTCCTTTGAGTGAGGCCTTTGTCATAAAGAGAAAGTTCTACGGCCAGTCTTCCTTGTTGGGGTAACAATGGCTGATGTACAGAAGGGAGTTGATGGCTGGTGCCCTCCTTTTATGTGCAGACTCAGTGGCACAATCAGACTCAGAGAGAGAGAGAGAGAGAGAGAGACAGAGACAGAGACAGAGACAGAGACAGAGACAGAGAGACAGACAGAGAGACAGAGAGAGAGAGACAGAGAGAGAGACAGAGAGAGAGAGAGAGAGAGAGAGAGAGAGAGCACAGAACTATACCTTTAGCTATGTCAGTGAAAGGGTTGTGTACCATTCCAAGTCGGGACTTTGGGCCAGCCTGCCCACTGGCTTATCCAGACCTCGAGATTGCAGTTTACCTTCCCATCGATTGAAACCTGCTCTTTTGACTGGGTGAGTTTTACTCATCCGGGGAAACAAAGCAAGGATTCACTCCAGTCAGTTATTCTACCCTCCTCCACGAAGGAGGAAGGGACAGCCAGGCCCCAGAGCTGCTCTGCTATCAGAATTTCTGTAGAGGACTGAGAGACGAATGCTACAGAGAGTCCACGGTGACTTTTTCTAGAATTTTAATTTGAGTCATTAACTGTAATATGAGTTGAAGCTAGGCAGCCTTCCCCAGAAGTCTCCCCTCCCAACATGCAGAAGGCACAGACCTATGTTCTGTTCCCCTTTGGTATAGTTTAGAGTTTGTAGGAGTTGAAATGAGTCAAACATTATACAAATCAAATTAATGATGGGCTTAATTTTATCCCAGGATGAAAATCCTCTCTCCTATCCCCTATTGTAAATTAAGTTATCATGGTTAGTTCAATATAGCTTTACCAGAAATAATGCACAACACTGCAAGACACAACACAACAAGACACAACACAGCCCTTCCGCTGGCACGGGCAGAGGTGCTTCAACTTGGAGTACAAAGTCATTGTCAGCATCAAACTTTCAGGACATATTAAAGGTTCCATTGCTTTCTTACAATTTAAGTGTTCTTAAACGGAAGTTAGATACCATTGGAATCTGAAAATTAAACTCTCCAATTTGGTCCTCAGTCTGAGGCCTGGCAGATCTGGGTTTCTTTAACAACAGACATGGAGAAAAAGTGGCATTCTGTAGAGATGGCAGTGTGCAGAATAAAACGCACCCTGCAGCCTCTGTCAGAGCATTTAAATGGTCTCGAAGCAGCAGCTTGATTTCTCCTTTTTACCCTTTAATTCTGAAGCATTTTTAAGATACAGAAGTTGAATTCTCTCTAAAGAGCTAACTCACCCAAAAGTCAAGGTGGGAAGGAAGGAGAGGGAGAGAAGAGGACAGAGGGAGAGAGAAGAGCACAGGGAAGAAAGGAGGGGAGAAGGGAGGGCAGACGAAGACTGTCATAGTTGTACAGATGTGGGGATGGAATGAAGGCTCTTAGGGACACACCCCCTATTTCCCAAATATACATCAACTAGATGCACCCCTGCTGAGAAAGCTATTGATGCTTTCTGAAACCTGAGTCTTCTGTGAGGATTAAACCCACAGGAGAGGTGCAGAAGGTCCAAAGGTCCAGAATTGCTTTACCACTTGGGGGGTGTTCCGGTCTCAGACAGCTTGTTACCTCAATGGTAGGAGCTGGTGGTTATCCCAAGGACATGTTTCTCCATCTGTCCAGGACATGGTCCTCCATCTCTTCAGGACACGGTCTTCCATCTCTTCAGGACATGGTCCTCCAACTGTCCAGGACATGATCCTCCATCTCTCCAGGACATGGTCCTCCATCTCTCCAGGACATGGTCCTCCATCTCTTCAGGACATGGTCCTCCAACTGTCCAGGACATGGTCCTCCATCTCTCTAGGACATGGTCCTCTATCTCTCTAGGACATGGTCCTCCATCTGTCCAGGACATGATCCTCCATCTTTCCAGGACATGGTCCTCCATCTCTCCAGGACATGGTCCTCCATCTCTCCAGGACATGGTCCTCCATCTGTCCAGGACATGGTCCTCCATCTCTCTAGGACATGGTCCTTCACCTCTCCAGGACATGGTCCTCCATCTGTCCAGGACATGGTCCTCCATCTGTCCAGGACATGGTCCTCCATCTCTCTAGGACATGGTCCTCTATCTCTCCAGGACATGGTCCTCCATCTGTCCAGGACATGGTCTTCCATCTCTCCAGGACATGGTCCTCCATCTCTCCAGGACTGTCCTATTGCTTCCTGGATCTCCTTCACTGTCTTTAACTTACTTGGACATTCTCTGTGTCTTTCTGGGCAAGTTCCTTCCAAGCATAGGATGTAACTGCACCCCTCCCTTTCTCTAAGTTACTGCAGAGGTCATTTGATAAAAATTCTCCATCCTAACCACTGAACAATTTCTGTGTCTTTGTGTGAGTATGTGCATGTATATGCTGATTTATAAGAAAATTAAGTTTTATCTTCTTATAGCAGGAGTTACCTGCTGGGTAACAACCTGACCTTGTTCCTGGGAATGACTTTGTATTAACTGAACTTTTATTACTTGGCCATGTCTCTAGCCATCTAACTATTTCAAAGTGTTTTATGTTATCTTGATGTGAGGAAATAGAAAAAATTATACATAAGAAAAACCCCTATCCATGTTAATGAACTTCATTATAGACAGTAGACATCACAGATGTTTTTGGTTTCAGGAAGAACATCCCGTTTCATGTCTTTTTCATCATAATCCTGAAGGAAGTCAATTATTTCCCACGTTCACTCGAGTGTAGTAGTAGAGATCACCAATTGTGCCTGTGGTTTTTATTTTCAAAAATTTGGAAGAAGTATTAAACTTTGTTCTATATGTTTCAAAATGAAAATGCTCCATCCTCAAGACCTGGCTTCCATGTGTCCCATGGACTCCCTTAGTCTCCACCACAGTCTCCATAGCAACGGTTTCTGGAGTGGGACTCCTGCTAGGGCTCTAGGCCATTTGTTCACAATTATGTCTACTTTCTTCAGGTTTGGTTATTTGAACCTCAGTTGTGATTTCCTGTTTGTTCGAGAAAACAAAATGATACACCCTCTCACCCCCTTGTCATTATGTCAGTATGTCAACAAAACAGATGGGAAAGAGTTGGTGAGATGGAGAGGCAGCATCCTGGATCCACTCACTTTTGCATGTCTCTGCCCCTCAAACATATGGCATCAAGATGGCTCCATATGAGTCCATTTTTATAAATTCTGATCACAGATCCCAGTTTCTGGGAGCCAGATACAGCCTCTACCCATAGATGAGTGATAGATTTTATTTACAAACAACAATAAAAACTTTTGGTGGGAAAGTTTGCTTTGGGGAATGGATGTAAAAATGAAGACACAAGTACATTTTGCAAGCCCAAAGGCAAAGAAGAAAATAAACAGTCTCTGGGAATCCATACAGATGAGAAGATGAAGTAAGCAAGGGCAGTGTTTCCTAATGTGTGTACTGCTCACACTGTGACAAAGGAGCAAAAGCCAGAAGCATGAGAGGAGAGCCAAGCAAGACTGAGCTCTCTACCCTGCAGGAAAACAGTTCACATGGGTTGTTGTTGTTGTGAGAAGATGGGATCTGAGCTATCGTCAGGGGACAAAATGTATATTGAGACATAGCCATTTATGTCCAAGTGTTGTAGCAATCCCTGTGCTGGCATTTATTATATATACTCAGTGGATTGACTCATCACAGTTTTGTATCCCTTTTCTTGGCTATGTATCATTTTCTTCTGATTTACATGTTATCATTAGCTTCCCATCACTTTTGCCACCACCTGAGACAATGCGTTTCTAATGACAAATGCCTTACATTGGTTCACCCTTTCAGAGCTTTCAGCTCACACTAATTTTCTCTGTCACATTAAAACTGTGGCCAAGGAGCACACTGTAGTATAAGTATTGTGGTAGAGCAAGAGCATTGTCCTGGTTATTTTTTTCTATTGCTACGATAAGACACCATGACCCAGTCAAATTGTTGAAGAAAGAGTATATTTGAGGCTAACAGTTTGCAAGGGTTAATCTATGGCTATCATAGTCAGAGGCACTGCAGCAGGCCGCCAGACAGAGCTTTGGAGCAGTGGCTAAGAGGTTACATCTCGATACACAAAAACCAGGGAGAGAAGAGAGAACGAGAAAGAGAGAGAGAGAAAGAGAGAGAGAGAGAGAGAGAGAGAGAGAGAGAGACAGACAGACAGACAGAGAGACAGAGAGAGACAGAGAGACAGAGAGACTGGGAATGGTATGAGGTTTGAAACCTCAAAACTTGTTCCCAGTGGCACGTGTCAAACAGGGCCACACCTCCTAATCCTTTCCAAACACTTCCACCAACTGGGAAATCAAGCATTCAAATATATGAGCCAATGGGGGCCATTCTTATTCACCCAGCCATTACCATGAAAGGAGAAAAGGAGGTCCTATGGTCCCCTCAAAGGCACATTGCGAGTGATAAACATCTATCACCATGTTACAAAGATGACAAATTTCACTACTTCCTCAAAGCACCACTGGCAAGAGACCAAGGCTTTATGTAGCGCATGGGATATGAGGAACCCAGGCTCCAAGTTACAGTTTCTCTAGCAATTATTCCAATAAGTCACTGGAGTAACTTGTGTAGATGCACCGTAGGCGCTCTGTAGGCACAGTGTGGGCACACTGTAGGTGCACTATAGGCACGGTGTAGGCACACTCTATTTTCACCAACTACTCTACATTGATGAAAGGAATGGCATAAGCCTACTAAAAACTCTCATTCAGCCAGGCAGTAGTGATGCGCACTGTTGGCCTTTAATCCTAGCACTTGGGGGGGAGGCTGAGGCAGGTAGATCTCGGTGATATTGAGGCCAGCCTGGTCTACAGAGCAAGCTCTAGAACAGCTAGGATTACACAGAAAAAA
>NW_022196891.1:83075796-83078586 GCF_008632895.1 Mastomys coucha
AAAAACCCTGTCTTGTAAAACAAACAAAACAAAGCAAAAGTTCACAAATAAACAAGAACCCAAAAATCTCTCAGAAAAAGAAAGACACGAGATGGTGGCTGTTCCTTAGAGATGGTGGCGGCTGGTGAGGCGGGACTGGGCTCCTGTCACTGTGGAAGGGCAGCGCTGTTCTGTGTAAGCTAGCTTCAGTAACTTAGAGGGAGTGGCTTTATCCTTTATTCTGGCTCTTCAATACTCCCCTGTCCACTTTTCTCCCAGGAGTCATTGGAGATGGAAATTTAGGCAGTGTGGAAGCTTGTACGTGGACAGGCAGAAGCTTATGGCTGGTTTAAGCTCATGCTTACAGTGTCTTGGTCAACACAGAGGGCTCCGTGGGTTTCTTTTGATCATTCTTTGTGGCTGGACCTGGCCAACAACTTACACCCTAGTTCTTTTACGGGTGCAGTTCCTTGGTCTAATTTATTTTTTGCACCCTCAGTTTAATGCTCTTCTTGCACACTTGAGTAATGACTATTTCTGAACTACCTAGAGCCATAGGCAAGCACCCCATCACAGAATGCATGAGATTCAGTGAAGACAGAATTTTTTTTTTTTAAAAAAACCATTCTACTTAAGAAGTGTCAACTTTGGGACCCTGAGGAGAATTAGCCAACTCAATAACATCCTCACCCTGGTGACCACACTTCTGAAAGATAGCTGGGCAACAACTCACTTTATATCTAAAGATCAAGTTCTGTTTCTGATGGGCTGCCCATCCCAGAACTCTGAGCATCTTCAAACTCCAAATATACAAGTCAGGTCATCTTGTGCTCGTATCTTCTTGGAAGCTCGCATCTCTCATAATTAGCAATCAACTAAGGTTTTGTCACTTGGTTCGTATATTGAGTGGTTGTATCTTCTACGGAATGCTTTCAGTGTCTTCACGGAGCTGAAAAGTTTGCAAGGGAGCAAACCTTAATCAAAACCCTGCTTTATCCTCTCAGGCCTAGAGGAGTGAGGCTTTATTGCTCAGAGTGGTAAAGGTTTCAGACCTTCCAGCCATGTTTGTTTCTTTAAATCTTATGCTCAACCTGGAGGCAGTGCTGTACTACTTGGACTTTCGTTTGCCATCAACTCTACCTGATATGGACTTTCTTGTCTGTGTTAGGATTATTAGGCTGGTTGTTTAACACAAGCTGTTCCCAAATTCAATGGTTACACAATACCTTCTGCTTCTCACTCCCTTTACACTATTTTGAAGTTGGATGGCTTCTCTCTGTGTCCTTCTTCTCTGTATCATAACTCAAACCATCCAGATCCTTCTATCTAATCATTTCCTCAGCAGGGGCACCTCCAACACAGTCTTATTGGCAGGAGAAACGCCATAGAAGAATCTTGTGGGGTGTTTTAGGGATTGGGAATAGACTTGAGGATCATCTGATAACATTTTCTAAGGGAAAGGATATGGTTCTCTTGCATGTCCAGGAGAAGAAAAGAGAATGGCAGGACTAGCAAGTATCGGCATCTCTAACAACCAAGATATGTAGGCATCTCTAACAGACCAGATTCTAGAGTTCTTTAGAAAGATTTTTTTTTCTTCTGTATATGAATGTGTGCAAGAGAATGTGTGTGTGTGTGTTTGTGTGTGTGCGTGCATGCGTGTTTCTTGATTTAATTGAAACAGTGGGGCATGACAATTTGTTTGTTGAAATGCCCACCTTGTATAACTTTGTTCCCTTCAAGACTTACAGAAATTACAGAAAAAAATTATTTTGACTTATTTTGTCCTTTCTTTTATGTTGATATTAACATTTTAACAGTGTAGTCAAATGTCCTAAAATGTAAGGGATAGGCTATATGCAAGAAGATTTAAGGCTTTATACATGTCCTACCTTTATTCATATGGGTCACAACACATGTGATTTTACTACAATTGATTATAATAAATCTTTTCAGAATTGGGTAAAACTAAGAATCTATTAATTCATGTCACTTGCATTTTAAATGTGTCTCCATATAATCCAGAATTCTAAGTCTTTTCAAGAATGTATAAAATAGCATGTATAGAACATTATATTCTTTTTGGCTATTCATGCTATATAATTCACTAACTTCCATTACTCTCCTTAGGCCCAGAAAGATGTTTAAGGGAACAAGTCATTCTCTATCATTTCATTAGTTCTTAAGTTCTTACTTCCCAGTGGCATAGGGAACTCCACAGATACACATTCATGGTGCAGCGTGCTATGGAATAAAGCTTATGCTTTTGCATGTGTCTTATGCCCATCACCTCAGTGTTCCAGACTGCAGACTTGCCATCTGACAGGGCAAACACCACAGGTTTTTCTTTGGCCTCATAACCCTGCTTGCCCTTAAGAAACTTTCTTCAAATCCATTGATTACTTTCTGATACACAGGAAACAGTGTAGATCCCACCGGTATGAGGAACTAAACGGATCCTTTATAATTACTGTCTAAATTGCTATCAGGAAAGGTTCCAATTTAGCATTGTTCTGAGCCTAAATACAGAGAGAGTTAAAATCCTGGGATGTATTCAGGCAGCATACTTGAATGTCCGCCAAAACCTTCATTATAGTTCTTATTTGTTGGAAGCTGATATTCTGCCACATTGAGTTTAGCTGTAAATTGGAATATGATATCTAAATATCACTTTAAGGTTAAAATTTATTATTCCTAAACTACTATGTATGCCATTAGAAAACACACACACATGCTCAGACACACGCCAACACAGACAAACACACACACATACAGAGAGAGACACACACAGACAGAGACAGAGAGACAGAA
>NW_022196891.1:83078596-83093578 GCF_008632895.1 Mastomys coucha
AGAGAGATTACAAACACACATCTCTGACAAACTTCTTTCTGTATCTCTAGTTAGGGGTTCTCTCATGGCCACAGGGCCAGTTTACTATCTCCATGTGCTTGGCTTTCTTGCCTCTTTATAGAAAACTATCTGTACATGTATTTGCTAGTTTTTTTTTTAAATCAATAAGCATCTGCTCAACAGGTTGGTGGCGTAGCTCAGTGGATAGAGCAATAGCCTGGCATGTGCAAAGCCTGTGTTCAGTTCCCCCATCCTGCAAAATGTGTAACAAGAGAACATAAACAGAGAATCTAATACTTGTCAGCAACTATGGCATGTGCTGGAGCTACCTGTAGGGATGGCAGGTAGCACACAGATAAAGCCTATGCTGGAGTTTCACTCAGGTGGCCTAGATCTGAGCCCCAGCTACACATTAAATTTATAATATTTGAATCCTTTCCCCATGAATAGCTATATTCTTTTAGGAACCATACCAGTGCATAACCCAGACGCACTTTTGAGTATTTTCTCAAGGTCATACGTTTCATAATGAGAGTACATCTGCCATGGTCTTTTCTTCAGTTAAATTTCTCTGGTGGGTTTCAGAGAGAATCCACATAGCCATAGCCCCCTCATCTAAGTAGTATGTTATTCCTTGGATTTGTCTGCTTTTTGTTACCTTGGTGAGTTACATGGCTATAATCAGCGTGGAGAGAAAAGGGTTTGTTTGGCCTTCGTAACCCAACCATAGGTGCTCATAGACAGAAGGCAGGGCAGGGCTCAGAGCAGAACCCTAGAGGCAGAAACTGAAGCCCAGACCATGGAGGGATGGAGCTCACTGGCTTGCTCTTTAGCCTCATGGTCAGCAGCTACTTTTCTTATATCTATCAGGACCAACTGGCCAAGGAGCTGCCAACCACAATGAACCAGGCCATCAGTGGTCAACGAAACACTCCACGGACTTGCCTGTGGGCCAGTGTGAGGAAAGCATTTCCTCGACCGAGGTTCCCGCTTTCCAGATGACCCTAGCTTATGCCCACTTGCCGAAAAGAAAGAAACAGCCACACTCCTATTCCTCCAGCAGTCTTACTTTATATTAAATTGTTTCTTTCTTTTACTTAATCGGCCTTTATTTTTGAGGTAGGGTCCTGCAGTCAGGAAAGGAGGGCCTTGAACTCACTACCTCACTCCAGACCCTCCTGTGTGCTATATACGAGCATGTGCTAGCATTCTGAGCAAGGTAAGGGTGATTCTGAATGAGATGAGGTTTGTGTTGTTATTTTTGTGTGCTGGCCAGAGTCAGGCAGGCCCCACTTTATTATTCACTATTGGTTTTTCTCCAATGGTCTCAGCCCTGTGAAGCAGATAATAATGTTCTAAATCTGTAAAATAATTTGAAATCTTTCCTTAGAACTTGAAAAGATAATTACTCTTGGGTACTAGCTATCAATTTGCTTATCAAAGCCAACCCAGTTTAGTTGAAAAAAAAATATTGTTCAGACAAAGGAAAGGACATTCTGGTGGAACGACCACTCTCAGAGATCAATAGAGATGTGGTAAAACCCTGAAATTCTAAGTATTTTGGAGAGCATCTTTCCCACTGTCTCATTTGAACTTGAGAAGGTGAAGACTGGGTTCTGTTCTATTTTCTCAAATGTTCTGTGCACAATGACAAGGTCCAGATTGATGTACAGAGCTCATTCCTTCATACACTTACAGTTTTATTCAACCAGTGTCCACCAAGCATCCCTAAGGATCAGATACTGAGGATGAAGTAGCAGATGCTGCTGTTCTGCCCCAGAGGAGAGCACACAGTGAGGTGGAAGCCAAATGGGTGAGGGAATAACGAAGAAGGGATTATAAACTAAGAGCCTTGAAAGAGGAATCCACAAGAAGGCCTGGCATCCTAGCTCAGCCTCTACACCCTCAAAAGACTTCTGGGAGGAGGAGAATGTGAGATGAAATTCAAAGCAACCAAACAAAAACAGGTGACAGTCAGGTCAAGAAAGGGACAGAAATGCCCCCATCAAAACCAACAAACAGAACTGAGGCAGGAGAGTAGAGGTGTCCTGATGGGAGTGGAGCAAGTCACAAGGTAACAGATCTCTTTACCTGAAGCTAGTTTCCAAAAACCACTCTGAGGTCATGCCCCCCTGTTCTTCAGTAGCACATTACCAATAAAATGTGGCGATGAAATTGTTGGTAGCTGCTGAAAACTTCTTTGTGCCATTTCTTTCTTCCATGCAGTCAGAGTTTTTGCTGAGAGTCTCAGATTGGTCAACAATGATAATGTCATGGTGAGGAGACGGGCAACTCCGTTATACTTCAAAACAACAAATGTTTAAACGATGACATTTGAAGCTTGTAGTGATTTGTGTTTTAGTCTTCTAATGATTTGTTTAGAAAATAGCTCACTGGGCGTTTTCTGAATGTCATGTGAAGGGCAAAGAATTGCCAAAGACTATGAGTATTCATTGGTGCTGGCTTGACTTTTTATGCTTTTTTAACCCATCGTTTCCTAGAACCACACTCCTCAGCCCACATGTGGGAGTTTCCAACGCTATATTTTCTTTAGCATTTGCTAAGGAGCCAGAGACACGTTTCAGGTGCTATCATCACAGAATGGCAGAGAGAGAGATGTCTCAGGTCATTCTGTTTCATCACAGAATGACAGAGAGATGTATCAGGTGCTATCATAGCAGAATGACAGAGAGACGTTTCAGGTGCCATCATCACAGAATGGCAGAGAGACATTTCAGGTGCCATTGTCACAGAATGAAACCACATATTCTTGTATATTCACATGGAACCACATATTCTTGTATATTCGCATGGAACCACATATTCTTGGATATTCACATGGAACCACATATTCTTGGATATTCGCATGGAACCACATATTCTTGGATATTCGTATGGAACCACATATTCTTGGATATTCGCATGGCTTTTCACTGCTTTTGAAACTTAGAATTGAGTATTTAGATGGTCACAAAAGACTGAGGACTTCTTGAGGTTTCTAAAAAATAAAAAATGGCTATCCCCAAGCTTATACACATGAAGGGGCTGCTTTAGTCAAGCTCCACAAAGTTAACTAGAGAAACATGAGGTCTCGTTTAGACATGTGTTAAAGGGGGTCTTCCTTGCTTGCTTTGAGGTAATAACAAATGCCGAAATTATATTAAGGGATATGACATGATGCTTAGAGTCACACTGTAGAGTAAAATATGTTAAACAAAACCTGGAAACTGTTGAAAACTGTGCCTTCCCCTCCTGGGCCCAGATTCCACAGGATACCACATCTTCTCACATTCAACAGCCCTTGACACTAAGAACTGTCTCCTGCCTAAAAGAATCTGGTACTCCTAAATGGACGGAATCCAGATACCCATAGGTGAATGACTTCCACCATCCCTCACGGGACCCATGTAGACCATATAAAGCACATTTTCCGTTTTGTTTTTTAAATGTAATGTCCATATGTTTATTTGGCAGGAAGTCAAGTTTCATTACATGAAACTTCATTATATTTCCTATTTTTCCACTGTATAACAATTTTATTTATTGGCCATTTACATAAGAACTAATTTCTTTGACAGAAAAGCTGCTAATGCTGATTTAAGCTCAATCTAATAAAAGCAATATTGCTAGCACTCTGGACAATTCCAAATCTGTTCCCTTCGCCAGTAAGGTAACCACACATCACCAACGTTTTTTTTTCTTGGCTCCTTACTCAAACGTGAAAGGTAATAGAAACATTATCAAACGGCAAAGATTCCTATATAAAGCAAGGGAAGTGTACTCAGTCCCCACATTGGCAATGAGAAGTCTTCCCAGTATGAGATTATACTTAAATTCAGGGACTCACATACATAATAAATGTATGGTAGAAACCATCCCGGAAGTGAGCAATATTCTTTTAGAACACAGTGTTAGCTATCTGGCATACATGTAAAATGGCAATCTTGGTTTCCCTACAACTGCAAAACATTTTGTTCACAACATGTACTAAAAGGTTATATATAAAATACATCTCCTGAAGTAGTAAAAGTTCACCAATTTCGCATCAAGTGCTGAACTATCTCTCCACATTGATCTATAGGTAATTAGATTATGTTCCATAAACAATAGACTGGATTCATGGCCTTGCTTCAGTTTCAGTGGGATCTGGTAATAATCAAAGATGCCTCGATATTAACTTTAGAACGTTTACGCTTCAAGTGGAAGGAGTTTTCTGTTTCAAGAATGTCACCTCAGTGCTTCAAATGTTTACATTCTTGCTTACAGATGTAGCCACGAGCAAATACATGGGTTAGCGTGGGATTTCATGGTGTGGTTACTCCAGCCTCTGTGAAGTGCCCTGTCAGCAGTCTCAAACCATATGCTTGCAGTCGAGCCCAATAACATCTAATTAATCTTCTCCTTGGAACATCACTGTCAAGAGTGAGTTATGACGCATGCAAGTGGAAGATCATGTGTTATCTAAGATGCATGTCCAAAGACAGCGTGAAAACATCTTGTTTTTAAATCATTTTAAGTGACTCTGATTTTTGTTGCATTCATAAAATATAGGGATTGAAAAAATGAGTAACCTTAAAGTTCTGAAGTAAAGGTAAAACTCAACTTCCCTCCACCTAGACGTTGCGCATACATGATCCACTGTCTGTCTGTGGTCCTGACTTACCTCAGGGACTTTTGCATGAGTGTTCCTCGGTGTGAAAGACAACTGGGACTTTGCATGCTGTATCTTACAGAAAGGCTCTATTATTAATAATGATATGTTAGCACAGTCCTTGCTGTAGGCTGAGGGTTAGATACCCAATACACGCAGTTATTAATTCAGCTTTACCTTAAGATTATCTTGGTGTATGTGTGTGAGTGTGTGTGTCTTTGTAGAATTGTATGTTTGGGGGGTACATGTGCATACAAATGGCCATGCGCACGGGGGGCACAGAGGACAATCTCAGCTCTTATTCCTCGGGTGAAATCTATTTGTTCTTTTTGCATGGGGTCTCTCACTGGTCTGGACCCAGTGGTGACAAATAGGCTAGGCTGGTTGGCTAGGGAGCTTCAGGGATCTGCCTATCTCGGCTCCCAATTGCTTGAATTACAAACATGAGCCAAGGCAGTTGGCTTAGTTCTTTTTAAATGAATGTTCTGGAGAATGGAAACTTAAGTCCTAACACTTGCCAGGCAACCTATTTACTGACAGAGTCATCACCCTCACTCCATTCAAACTAATATTATAGGTTAATATATTGTCTTCACATAAGAGAGAATCCGGGGACTTCATAGGGACTAAATAGGGAAATAGTTCAGTTCTAAACTAGTGTGTAAATGTTTACCTAAACAGCCATCATCCTCCTTCTGTACTATCAGCTGCTACTGTAGTATTTGCTGCCTCCATCTCTCTTTGGGGATGTCTAGCTTAGCTACCCCTCTCCTGTGTGTGGCAGGACATTCATGAAGGGATCAGCATTCCAGGGAAAGCATTTCTTCACTCTTGAAATTGGGCAGCACTGTGTCGCCCTATTTATATTTTTTAAGAGTGTTAAAATAATACACAGCATAAATCTAAGCATTTTAAACATTTAGCTATATAGTTCAGTACTTGCAATCATATGCATGGTGTACGCTTTTCATACTGGGAAAATTAAAACTCAGCATCTGTTAAGTTTGTATATGAAAATCCCCCTCACCCTCCGCAGAGCTCATCTGTTGAAGGAAGGTGGTTCTCCAATATGAAAATGGGTCCTCAATACAAAGGGAGATGACAGGTTTTCCAGGAAGTTCTCATATCATGAGAGCGTTAATTCATCAGTCCACTGATGGGTTTTATGGTTAATCTTCATTGTCAACTTGCTGTGATTTGGAATCACACATGAGACACACCTCTGAATGCGTCTACAGTGTTTCTAGAGAGACTTAACAGTGGTGGCAAGAACCGCCTTTAATGTGTGGGGCACCGACCTAGGAGCTGGTGACGGAGACTGGAGAGATGAGGAGGGAGAAAGGGGAACAGAACACGAAGGTCCCCATGTCTCCTGGTACAATGAGCGAGGAGCTCAACATCCCCCAAATGCCTTCCCGACTGTGATGAGCCATAAGCCCTCAAACCATGACTGAAGCAAACCTCTTTTCCATTTAATTGCTTTTTGACCAGTCCAAAGAGGAAATTAGTAAAATGAATTCATGATTTGGTGGGCCGTTGGGAGGTGGTGCGGACTTTAGAGTCAGGTCCTAATTGGAGGAACTAGATCACCTGGGGAGTCCTTCAACAGGTAGACTTTCGTCCATAGGTATCTCCTCTCCTCTTTCCCCCCTTTTCCCCCCCATACCCCTCTTCTTCTGCCCTCATTGATCCCCATTCTATGTCTTTGCCTCTGTCCTTCCGCACCCCTCCTCTCTCCTGTCTACCTTACCCTACCATTATGTTACCTGTTCTTATGACTTCGGCTGCTTTGGTTGTTTCCCATAGTGGTTGTCTCTTTGTGATTAAATTCATTCACTTATCATAATCAATTTTTATCTGTGTTGGGTGATTTGTCAAAATTTCCTTCCTGTTCAATGTTGAAAAATATGTATCTATACCTAAGAATATCCTATTTTGCTTTCTATTCATCTATTGGATATTTGGGTGGTCGTGAAACATGTGTATACAGGTATTTCTCAGAAAGCCTATTTCTAATTTTCTCAGATACATACCTGGAGGAACCACCAGATGGTAAAGCAAGTCTAATTTTAGTTTTTCGCAGATGGTCAGGCTGCTTTCTGTAGTGACTACCATACTTTGCATCCTGATCCAGAGTGCAGGGTTCCAACCGCTCTGCAACTTTGCAATGTGTCTGCTGTGGAGAGCCTGGGTAAATAGAGAACAACATCTAGTTCCGGAAAGACTGAATGTTTAATAAAAATAAGATAGTTACATGCTTGATAGAAAGCAATTACACACTCAAATTAGGAATTGTTTGATGTAACCCTTGTCCTTCTGGGAACACATGAATAGTTGTCTATACATATTGATGTTCACCATATAAGGGAGGTGTGCCAGGCTTGTCAAGGCATGGCAGATAGTCCACAGAGAGATTGATGCAGACAAAACATCAGTCTGGTTGTACTTGCCTAGAGAGCATTTTGCCATATGTTTAAAAAAATAGTGATCGTTTCCAATTTTATATATTACAACCTTGGGACTATTGTCAAGAAAATTCGAACATACAGGCTTAATGGATATTTTTTTCTTTTATTATCAACTAATCACATCTATCCCTAAAACTGGATATATAAATATACATGTATGTATGTATGTATGTATGTATGTATGTACAAAGTATAAATGCTTGTAATATGTGTATTATATTAACATGATTATTTGTGTGAATATATTCATACTTTCAGGCTCATCTCTTGTTGATATAAAATACAGATTCTTTTATTTTAAAAAGATCGACCAGGAAGACTGTGTACTTTGGTATCTCTACCTGCCTGGCCTCTTTTGGGTATTTATGTTCCTTGTCACAGTCAGCAGTGTTTGATGTGCTCAGTGCTCATCACAGTCAGCAGTGTTTGATGTGCTCAGTGCTCTTCACAGTCAGCAGTGTTTGATGTGCTCAGTGCTCATCACAGTCAGCAGTGTTTGATGTGCTCAGTGCTCTTCACAGTCAGTCAGCAGTGTTTGATGTGCTCAGTGCTCATCACAGTCAGTCAGTAGTGTTTGATGTGCTCAGTGCTCGTCACAGTCAGCAGTGTTTGATGTGCTCAGTGCTCATCACAGTCAGTCAGCAGTGTTTGATGTGCTCAGTGCTCGTCACAGTCAGTCAGTAGTGTTTGATGTGCTCAGTGCTCTTCATAGTCAGTCAGCAGTGTTTGATGTGCTCAGTGCTCATCACAGTCAGCAGTGTTTGATGTGCTCAGTGCTCTTCACAGTCAGCAGTGTTTGATGTGCTCAGTGCTCTTCACAGTCAGCAGTGTTTGATGTGCTCAGTGCTCATCACAGTCAGCAGTGTTTGATGTGCTCAGTGCTCTTCACAGTCAGTCAGCAGTGTTTGATGTGCTCAGTGCTCTTCACAGTCAGTCAGCAGTGTTTGATGTGCTCAGTGCTCATCACAGTCAGCAATGTTTGATGTGCTCAGTGCTCTTCACAGTCAGTCAGCAGTGTTTGATGTGCTCAGTGCTCTTCACAGTCAGCAGTGTTTGATGTGCTCAGTGCTCGTCACAGTCAGCAGTGTTTGATGTGCTCAGTGCTCTTTACAGTCAGTCAGCAGTGTTTGATGTGCTCAGTGCTCTTCACAGTCAGTCAGCAGTGTTTGATGTGCTCAGTGCTCGTCACAGTCAGCAGTGTTTGATGTGCTCAGTGCTCAGTGTTTGATGTGCTCAGTGCTCGTCACAGTCAGCAGTGTTTGATGTGCTCAGTGCTCTCCTTTGCTGTTTCTCACAATCTTCTCAGTCTCCTCAGATGGATATCATTCCTATGCATGCAAGATATTCACCCATCCAGCCCCAACCCAGGAAAGACCAGTAAGGGTCTCAAGAGGATGATTTATTTAAAATTCCCAGCATTTCAACATACCCGCAAGAGGGATTCTCTAAAAGTAGGGTTATATTTCTTTCAACATTCCCTGTACAGTAAGTTGTCATTGTCAGTCATTTTATTAGCTCTTTTCAAAGATTTATGTACTTGAATTCTGACAAATATTTTCCAAAGCCACTAGAAACTGACTTTTGAATCAAAGAATATCCTCTGGGGTGGCTGAGTCTGGCTTCAGGGTGGGTGCGTTCACCCATAGAACTCAGTTTTCCAGTTAGAACTTTAGTTTGTAAAAATACCTTCCCACCATAATTATAAAACTCATGGGCATTTAAGGCAAGCAAATGTGCACTTAAAGACATGTCAGGCTCCTAGACAGACTGAGGCACTAAATAGAGTCAAAGGATGTCCATTCAAAGGAATATTATTACATTTGGCAATTAAAGAGTTTCTGCTAAACTTTAGCTATAATTACGGTTACTGAAGTCATGAATTAAACTCATACTTACTTGTATCTTACTTTCAGATATGATTGGAAGCATTATGAGTCGTGGGAATATAAGACTAGTTGAACCAATATTTTTTGACTAGTGAATTAGCTCCATCAAGTCAGACAATGGCAATAGGAACCTCTTAAGCAGTTAAGTAAGGGAGTGATGGAGTTAGTCGTATCTTTCAAATGAACTGTATTTCAAAATGGACTGTGTACAAAATAGTTCAGGGTAGTCCATAGGCACAGATAAAGTTATAAACCAGAAGTAAGAGCCACTAAGCATGAAACAGATTTCTCTGAAACAATGCAGTATGACCACCACATGGCATTCCAGTCACTTAAAGTACTGGTGTGATCCCGGTATCTATCTTAGCAAGCACAAAATGGTCTTACTCATGACTTAATTACATTTTTATTAAATGTATTTTTACATTTAATAATGTATTAAATATGTGTAAATTTTATTTAAATTTTAGTGTTAAAATATTCACTGTGGAAGATGCTGGTGCTCCACAGCTTGCCTATTTTATTCATGAGTTGATGGGGTGGATTGAATGAGACACATCTGCCATATTCTTAGGTATCTGAGCTTGTGGTACACAGCTGACAGCACTCTTTGGAGAGGTTAAGACCTGTAGCCCTACTGGGGGTAGTATACCACTTGAAAGCAGGTTTGGGAGCTAGGAGCTAACCTCATCTAAATTTAACTGTCTGCTTTATCTTTGCTGTTGAAGACATAGTCTCTCAGCTTCCTACTCTTGGGCCATGCCTGCCACTTGCTGCCATGCCCCCTACTGAGACGGACTTTTTATTCTCCTAGGGTCATAAGCCAGAATAAAGTGTTTCTTCCATAAGTCACTTTTGGTCACAGAGTTTTATCACAGCAACAGGAAGTAACTGCTGCCATTGGTATTTACCCCCACACTCTATGGAAAAAAAATTAAAATGTGTGCCTTAGCTAGGATACATCACTTTCTCATGGAGGGAGAATGGATTTACCTTTTTAATATCTGTGGTGGTCTAAACAGGGATGACCCCCGCCCCCAGATTAATGTGTTTAAATGTTTGGTCATTAGGGAATTAGCAATGTGGGAGGCGTGGCCTTGTTGGAGTCGTTGTGAACCTGATAGAGAAGTGTCACTGTAGAGGTGGGCTTTGAGGTCTCCTAGGGTCAAGCTCTGCCCAGTGTGGAATCCGGTCTCTCCCTGCTGCCTTCAGACCAAGATGTGGAACTCTCGGCTCCTCCAGCACCTTGTCTGTCTGCGTGCTGCCATGTTTCCTACTATGAGGATAATGGACTAAACCTTTGAAAATGGACTAAACCTGTGAAACTGTAAGGCAGCCTCAATTAAATATTGTCCTTTAATAAGAGTTGTCTTGGTCACGGTGTCGCTTCATAGCAATGAAACCCTAACTAAGACAATACCTGGTCTTTCCTCTACCTCTTGTTACCACATGTATGTGTTTCTCTTCTCTCCACTTCTCTTTGCTCTCTCTTTCTATTTTATTGGGACTGCCACAACAGCATTACAAGTCAAGGGCTAGTTTTGTGTATACTTTTCTCAGCAAACACTGTTGCTATTACTGCCCATATGTAAACTATGTAGAGACTTGCAATATGTAGTCTTTCAGGGTTAATGTTTCTCAACTGTGTCATTTGAACTCCTTATAATTAATAACTATCTCATTTAGCTGGGTGTGGTGATCTAAACCTGTAATCCTAGCATTAAGGAGACTCAAACAGGGGGACTTAAACGTCAAGGTCAGTCAGGTATAGGGACAGAATCTGGGACTATAAAAATAAGTTTACTTATTACTTAGTTTGTTGGTTTCTCCTGTACATACTCACCATGTATTCAATTCTATAGATCTTTCAATTTATGTTCATCATCTGGGTTTATGCTGGGTACATATTATGAAATCCTGTACACTCCTATTTAGAAAAGGAAGTTAGGAACATCCAAGAATACTTGGTTTCTCTTTGCATTTTCTCAGAATGAGAACTTCTGGAAGAACACCAAGAGAACAGGAAAAAAAATCCCACTTCATAGATTGTTAGCAGTTGCTGCATTGTTTGTTTTCAGCTTCTCCAGCCAGGAATGAGTTCCATGAGAGTGGAAGCCATGCTTGGTTGCCATGATTATTGTCTTAGACACCTGCTGGAGGATCTGGCCCAGAAAAGATGGACAATAACAGACCTGGCACAGAATGGAACATTTCTTAGTATGGTAATTTCCTGAACTAAATGGTCTCATTCTATTTATTCTTACAGTAACCACCAAAAGTAAAATGGAAATCAATAACCCTATAATTTGAATAGGAAAAAAACGAACAATGAACATTGACTAATAAACAATTGATAACATATTTATTAACTTTTAGCTAATTATGTAAGTAAATAACTTAGGAATTATAGCTAAATTACTAATACACTCTTAAAGCAATTGGCTGTTAATTATTGATGTACACAGTCATTGTTCAAAATGTTATTACATGAATCTCAGGGTTTTCAACAACAATTCTGGACAAAAGTTTGGAGTAATTCCCAATTTACTCTGATTTATGGTAACACGCCATCCCCCAAAGTTTCAGACCAGCTTCAAACTCCATTTGATTGGTAGTAGCTACTGAGTAGGATTATACCTATCAGCATCCTTCAAAGAAGGCATTCTGATTGACAATCTGTGTTTACCTGGAGTAAGGTGGAAGCAGAGTTATGAGTTCTGTACCTGGCTTCACAATGATGCTTGCACAAAATTAAACTACAACCAAAAAATTTAGGATTGTATCCCTAGTTCTTATGAAAGAAAGCTTAATGAGCAATCAAAAAAATCCAATACTCAAGTAATCCAAAAAGAAGTAATGCCCATTCTGGCATCGCCCACGACTGCATGTCTAGTGTGTGCTCAAGTAATCCAGAAAGAAGTAATGCCCACTCTGGCATCGCCCACGACTGCATGTCTAGTGTGTGCTAGCCACTATGCAGGCACTGAGAACTCCAATGTTTGCCCTCCAACTCAATTTGGAGTGAATGCAGATTGATACCAAAGATAAACACAGAACAGAAAAGAACTTGCCATTTCTGCTCAAAACAAGTGGGTACCAATATCCGTGCCTAAAACATATGATTTTCGCCACTTGGAGATGATGACATTCCAGTCAGATTGTATAATATGCTATAGGCAGGGCTGTAAAGGGGTGTGACCTTTCTCAGTAGGGAGAGAGAGGAAGGCTGGGGTCAGGGAGGCAGAGGAGTGTTGCTGTGTGCACGTGTTGTGACAGGAGAGGCTGGAATGGACAAGAGTCACATGGTGAGAGGCTTCCACCAAGAATAGGAATGCTTTTCTAAAGGCAGAACAGACTGGAAGTGTGAAAACCTTGTTAGGTTGTGGGACAGGCCACTAGCTTCAATGGCATGCTATAGACCAAATAAAAGGGATGAGAGAGCAGAGGCAGAGGAACCACTGGCCTGAGGATACAGGGACCGAAGTCACAGGGACAATGAGTAGAGCTTAGAGGTCCTGAGAAAAGGTCTCAGTGAAGATCAGAATTGCCTGTTAACTTACACGAAGAACGCAAGAGAGGAGGTATAGCAGGGGGTACAGAGATGCGATCACATACAGGCGGTGGAAGCATTTCAAAAGAGAGAGATGCTTTGGGATGATCCACTAAAGCAGTACCTCTGGACTGCTAGACCATCTTAGTTCAGTCTCTACAGACGCACTAGAGTTCAGAAATTACAACTCTAAGAGAAACGAGGAAAAAGACTTAAGAATTCCTTTCTATACAAATATCTACAAGGACTGTAAACAGGGATTGACACTGCTCTGATTACACTGGGGCACATGGAGACCAACCCCACTCATCCCTTTGGCGAGCCAGCAGAAATCCAGGTACAAAGGAACAGAAATAGCTCCTACCGTAGCAGTAAGTCCTGATTTCACATAAATCGTTAGCTAAACTTTCCATCATGGTGGGTCCCATAGCCAAAACAGTACTGCTCAGGAGAACTATGTGCGGGTCCTGCATGTTCAGGACCACGAGCATCCACTACGCTTCTTTGTACCTCAAGTTTCCACACGTGTAAAATGATAATCTCTGAATTCCCTTCCAGCAATAAAATACTCTTGGCTCCTATGGCAGAAGTAAGACATTCTTAACCAGTTGCCCTAAAACACACTATGCTATTTCATAGCATAATTAAGATGCTAAAACAGTCCTGTCGGCTACTATTTGAAATTAATAGATTTTCCATTTGTTGTTTTAAAAAAAAAATTCCTTTTTGACTTACAACAGGTTTATTGCTCTTAAAAGTATTAAAGGGGGCCTGTTTCCTTGCTCCTGTCTGTTACAGCTTTCTGTGGACCACTCCTAACATTCCTGTCACATAGTAAGAGCATGGAAGGATACCTAATATCCAAGGAGGCTCCGTGTCTCCTGAAAGCTCCCATCTCAGAGTTTCAATTTCAACAAGTCCACTGGTAAAAGAACACATGCTGAAAACCTCTAGACGTAACATGTCAGGTAGCTAAAATACCAACCGCTTCTTTCTTCTCAGCTGGACATGGGAACGACTGACTAGGAGAATTGGGGTTTGGCTTGGGGAGACTGAAAATGAAAACACAATAATTATTTGATGCTTTAGAATTTCATACATACATGTAATATGTTTTGATCAGATATGTCCCCAATTTCTTCCTTTCTATTTCCTTCACTACTTTCCCCTCCTAACAGCATGTACTACTTATTTTAAAATGCACTCTGTCTGTGTATGAGCATAGAATGTACCTGAAGCATAGCTATCCTCTCGGGGCTGCATCCCTGAAGAAAGCTTCACTTCCAACAACTTCCAGTTGCCAAAATCTCCCCACCGAGGGGCACAACTCTGTGAGCCCCCCCCCCCCCCCCCCCCCGCCCCGGGTCTTTTGCTGGCTTGGTTTTTACAAATGCTTGGCTATGAGTTTGTGTGCAATGGTCCTTTCATTTCTAGCAAATACTGTTTCACTGCAGATGCCCACTTCTGGATCTTCCAGTCTCCCCTCTTCCTCTTCTAATGTGATCCCTGAGCCTCGTGGGGAGAGTTATTGTCAGAAGCCATCTCTAGGAAAGGCTATGGCAAGTGACTTTTCTGGAGATAGCCAACTGTTTTGCATGGCTATGTTGGGTGAGCTCTAGGATTCAAGGTCCTCAGAGACTTCATCCCAGGACTGCTTCTTGTTGCTGATGTGCCTTTCCTGCCACTATCACATAGTCTAGTGATTCCAGGGCATTGGCCCACCCTCCTGGGCAGATTTCCTCCAGATTAACATGAAGATGGACTTTCGTAAATTAATGCTGTTTAGATAATTTGATGACCTTATAGCATTCCTGATTTGATTCAAATAATTTCAGGTAGAAAATTTAAGGAGATGGTTCTAGTTGTTTTGCCAGAAAGATGATAAAGTTAGAATCAAGAATAGAATCTGCCTTTCCTCATAGAATATTAAGTAAAAGCTCTACAATATGAAATACAATGAACTTTCAGAAATATCACTAAGGAGAGAAATAGTCTTGAGAAAAATTTGTGATCAGGGAAAAAAAACATTCATTTCAGGTCAGGTCCAAGGATAAAGGCACAGGTGTGCGCTATGATAGAGCTAGGCCATGTGAAACTGTTGCTTTAAACTTATAATGAGCTTATAGAGTGAAATGCTGCTTTGAACTTACTACCAACATCCGTCTGTAACATCCCTTTTTATGAAACATTTTATCTATGAGGTAATTTGATAAAGAACTTTTGTCTAAGAAGGTATAAATTGACAGAAAGTGTGGCTTTTGGGCCTCTCTTCCATGTATCAAATGTATATATGTATATGACTGTCTGTCTATATGTATATACATATATAAGTATGTAGGTATATGTATATGTATGTAAGTATGCATGTGGACTTGTGAAATTGATCAGGCCCAGCCAGAGTCTGTGTGGGAGGGGAGGGGGGAGTGG
>NW_022196891.1:83093682-83097702 GCF_008632895.1 Mastomys coucha
GGGAGAGGGAGAGGGAGAGGGAGAAAGGGAGGGGGAGAGGGAGAGGGAGATGGAGAGGGAGAGGGAGAAAGGGAGAGGGAGAGAGCTATAACTTGGAATGGAATGGACTTCTGAAACCTAAAAGCCCATCCCCAATGACACACCAAAAAATATCACATTTTCTCACCACTTCTCTAAATAAATAGACAGACAGACATCCAGAGCCAGACAGACTGACAGATAACCAGAGCTGCTAAATTTGAGTATTTGCCTAATGGGCAAAACATGAGCTTTTTATGGACATGATTGCTTCAATGTTCAATATTCATCAGAGAAACCCTTTTTTTATTCCCAATATGAAAAAAATTATATGGTTTTATTAGGAATCTGCAACAAGATGTCTACATAGCATCACAAGGCAGTAAAAATATTTCCTACATCTTTGTAAAAACCTAGGCAAATGTTACAAATGAAATTTGCCAACCAGTTTCTGAAGAGCTGAAGCATGAGAAGGGAAAGACCGGAGGCCCTGCAGGGGATTAATGAGATCTGAGGGATCCCCGTGGACAGCTGAAGTGAGTCTTACATGTATGGTCTGAGGGATCCCCGTGGAGAGCCGAAGTGAGTCTTACATGTATGGTCTTATTGGAAGCATCATTTCTGTTTTATTTCTCCTTCATGAGGAGAAACCAGGGAGGTGACTATAGACTGAGACAAGTGGTCCAAACGGCTTTCCAGTGGAGCTGTTGCTAACTCCCTCTGGAAGGGAGACCTCAGCCTGCCTCACCCATGGGCCTACTCTTCAGGAACTGGTACACATAGTCATCCCAGATGGGTATCGGCTAATGCTGTTGTATGCAAATCCCTCTAAAATTCTTATTTTAAACGTCAAATTCTACGGTGATAGATTAGTAATATTATAAAAGAGGTAGGATGAGATCCTGTTATGGTTTGGATGTAAACTGTCTTTCACTGGATCACGTGTTTGAACACCTGGTCCCCAGCTGTTGTGAGAGGTTGTGGAAGCTTTAGGAGGCAGAGCCTAGCTGGATGTCTGTCAAAGGCCAGATGTGACATCAGACGGTTAACCGGGCAGGCAGTGAAAGGGGATAGGGCTTGGAGATTGGGGGTCCTGCTAATAGCTGACTGTGGGCCCACTGACAGCAACAGGTGATTTCCAGAGTCAGTACTTCTGGGAACAAAATTTAACTACCTGAGGCTGGCAAGTATGCCCAGTGAGAAACTCTGAACTGTTAGAACTCTTAAGCATACATACATATACACAGACAGACATATTCGTATATATTTGGATGAATGAGGCCACTACTTTGTACCTTCTCTCTGGACTTCTTATACCTTCTTAGACAAAAGTTCTATGGAAAATTACCTCATAGATAAAATATTACGTAAAAGGGGAGTTACAGAAGTATGTCAATATTAAGTCCAAAGCAGTGTTTCATTCTGTAAGAATGTTATAAGTTCAAAAGCAACAGCTTCACATGGCCTTGCTATATCACAGTGCACATGTGTGACTTCATCCTTGGACCTGACCTAGAGTAAATGTTTTTCTTTGATCACAGATATATCCCAAGCCGATTCCTCTTTTTAGTGTAATTGTGGAAGCTCATTGTATTCCTTACTATGCAGTCTTTACTTACTAGTCTATGAGGAGTGGGTATATTCTATTCTCGATTCTAACTTTATTATACCTTTCTGGCAAAGCAACTAAGACAATCTCTTAAAAATTTCTTCCTAAAATTATTTGAATCAAATCAGGAATTGTATAAAATCATTAATTCATCTAAACAGCATTAATTTACAAAAGCACATCTTTATGGTTATCTGCAGGAAATCTGCCCGATACGGTGGGTCAATGTCCCAGAATCATTAGGCTGTATCGTAGTGACAGGAAAGGCATACCAATAACAAGAAATCCTGTGATGAGGTCTCTGAGTTCCCTGCATTCTAAATGTCCCGGAATCATTAGGCTGTATCATAGTGACAGGAAAGGCATACCAATAGCAAGAAATCCTGTGATGAGGTCTCTGAGTTCCCAGCATTCTTAGAGCTCATTCATCGCAGGCCACGCCCAACAGTGGGCCATCTCCAGAAAACTCACTTGCATGCCTTCGCCCTTTCCTACGTGGCTCCCTCCCAACAGCTGAGGGCCCAGTCACTACCGGAAGGGTGCTGGGCTAGCCCCGCTCAGCTCAGTGTGTTCTGCTGGACTTCTTCCTAATGTGCCCAGATATGAGCGAGCGGCGCTGTTCTCCAGTGTAGACAGCCAACAGCTCTTTCTGCCCCCAGGCTGTCGCCTACTCTCCTCAAGCTGTGAGCCAAAATAAATCCTTCATCCATTAAGTTGCTTCTTGTCAGGTCCAGTAAAGAAACAAGAACCAAGTCCAACTCCTGGTGCTGGTTGTCTCCCCAACTCTGTCAGGCAGCAAGGTGCCATCTTGAACCAAGACTACTCGGGTCTTTATCAGACATTGAATCTGCCTGTGTTTTGATCTTGGACTTCCTAGTCTCTAGACTAGGAAGTCCTCTATACATTTCTAGCCTAGGACATTTTGTTATACAGTAGAAATGGACTAAGGGCGCACACCTAATACTTCATGTGCAAACAGGGGAATTCACACCCCTCTTACCTAGACCAGGAACAACACAGGAAAGCCAGCTGCTTTACCTGATAAATATGAGAGTGAGCATGGTACACAACGCTCCCGAAGGAAGAGGGTCACCAACTGTATCCCTTCTGCCACCTGTCATGCCAACCAGAGATTATTCGGAGATGGTACAAGGGGCTTTGCATCTTTACTTTGTCACGTGTCTGTTATAAAAGCCTTGACAGTTTCCTAAGAACTTTGTTTTTGTTTTTTTTTTTCAGAGAAAGTTCTGAGATGAACTGTCATGAAAAAGCGCAAATGAAACGACTGTCTTAAGGGTTTTGTTGCTGTGAGGAGACACTATGACCACAGCTACTCTTAAATGCTAAACATTTAATTGGGCTTACAGTTTCAGAGGTTCAGTCCATTATTATCATGGCGTGAATACATGACAGCATGCAGTCATACATGGTGCTGGAAAAGGAGCTGAGAGGCAGCAGGAAGTGACTGAGACACACGTCTCCCAACATGGTCACCTCTACTCCAGCAAGGCTACACCTCCTAACAGTTTCCCTCCGTTTGGAGTCCATTTTTATTTAAATCGCCACACTAATATTATCCTGTGCCAAGTGTACGTATGAAGCCGATGCTCTGAAAAGTAAGGGGAGCTCATCTCCTGGACTTGCATAGTTCTTTTAAGCAGCTGAACCAAGCTCAGAATGGAAATGTGGTTTGCTTCCTGCATGGAATGGCTCCAGAGCTCTGGGCTCCTGATCTGTCCCTTTCCTCTCTATCTGAATTTCTCCCTCTGAAGGAGAAAGATGATTGTGGACCGCAAGGGACAGAAACAACTTACATCTGTTAATAACCCAGGGAATGCTGGGAAGGAGGGAGTCTCATTTTGGGGGCCTTGCTGGGTCCAGGTGTTTGTTCCACAGTTCCATGGAGTGATGGTATACCGATATTTAATTGCTAGGGTGGAGGTAGGTTTCACAGTCAGGGAGAGAAGAGGATAGGCATGCCTGTGTGGCTTTACTGCTATTGTTTTGGCTTCTCCAGCTAAAGCTGGAAATGCCACTGTGGTTTTACAAGCCTCTATCAAGAATGTGTGTAAGCAGCCAAAATGATGTTACTAGAGAAGACCTAGGTATGGCAGAGTGTGGAGACCTCTGGGACTCTCAATGAGTCCTTGAACACAAAACTCTGTAACCGAGCAAGTTATCAACTGAGAAAGCAAAAGGAAGAGGCTTCCACGCAGAGATAGCTCTTAGAGTTTGGACTCTAATTCCCTTTGGTAGCAGTTATTCCAATGTTTGAAATGAAGCTCTCTCCCTCTCTCCCTCCCTCTCTCTCTCTCCCTCCCTCCTTCCCTCTCTTTCCCTCCCTCCCTCCCTCTCTCTCTCTCCCTCCCTCTCTCTCTCCCTCCATCTCTCCC
>NW_022196891.1:83098199-83098879 GCF_008632895.1 Mastomys coucha
CCCCCTCTCTGTATTTATTTATCTATTTTACAGTTAGGCTGAACTGGAATACCTGACCCCAGAAGAACTGTGACTCTATCTTATTGCCCGACTGGAAAATTCCAGCTCACCTGCAGTGACTGGTGAAGAGAAAAGGACTCAGAGGACCCTTTTATCAAAGGAAGTGGTAAAAACCCATACAAATCCTTGAATCCCCATCGCCAGCCCTTCTAGATGCAAAAGCTACATCAAAATCACAACAGCACTGAGATTCCATCTCACCCAAGTAAGGGCGGCTGCCTTCAAAAAAAAAGAAATGATAATCAATGCAAGCAAGGATGTAAACACCCCTGGGTGGAACAGAGACTACTACAGCTGAAAGGCTGGAGAATCTTAGAATTTAAAATGAGGGCATTTAATAGAAATGTATGTATTAATGTGTAACCTTTACTTAAAAGAGGGCAAGGAAAACCTCTGCCACAAGCCAAAAAGGTGGAGTAGCCAGTTCCAGGAACTCAGAGCCTCAGGGCTCTGGTTCCCAATACCTGCCCCTCCTGAATGATCCACAATGAGGGTGGAACTAAGAATGAAGGTCTAGTGGTTTATGAGACTCTCCACCCTGTCAACCAGTCGATGGAGATTACATTCCTAGAATGAATGAATGAATGTACCCTAACTGAATACCTTGGGTCAGGTCCCTC
>NW_022196891.1:83098997-83112218 GCF_008632895.1 Mastomys coucha
CCCTTAAATACCCTACACTTCTTGTGTTCCGGGTCGAACTCCTCTGACTGGCAAGGTCATGAGATCGATCCCGGTACCAGTATCCCCAATAAATCTCATGTGATTGCAGCAAGTTCGGTCTCTCATGAGTCATTGGGTGGTCGCATCATTCCAAGACTTGAGTAAGGATCTCCCCAGTTCTGGGGGTCTTTCACAGCCACTATGGAGATCAACACAGAGCCTCCTCTAGACCTAGTCACAGAGCTACCATAAGCTCCAGAAAAACCATTCCTGGGCATATGCCTGAGGGGTTCTAAATCATTGCCAGAGATAGCTGCACATCTGTGCACATTGCAGCTCTATGCACAGTAATTCAGAGACATATCTGTGCACACTGCAGCTCTACGTACAGTAGTTCAGAGACATGTCCGTGCACACTGCAGCTCTATGCACAGTAGTTCAGAGACGCATCTGTGCACACTGCAGCTCTATGCACAGTAGTTCAGAGACATGTCCGTGCACACTGCAGCTCTATGCACAGTAGTTCAGAGACGCATCCGTGCACACTGCAGCTCTACGCACAGTAGTTCAGAGACACATCCGTGCACACTGCAGCTCTATGTGCAGTAGTTAAGAGATGGAGCCAGTACAAAGCCTTGGTGGATAAAGGATAAAGAGAATTTAGTGTATTATACAGATATAAAAAGGAACTTTATTAATTTTCGGTAAAGTGATCAAATGTTAAATGTCACAGGCATGACATACAAAGAACTGTTGCACGTTCTCTTCTATGAAGAATCTAGGTTTCTATACAGATCACTGTGAGCGCAGAACAGGAGCATATAGGGGAAAGGAAGATCCAGAGGGAAAAAGATCAGTGTCACATTGTCATGGGTTCTCTCATATGCAGAGCACATACAAACATACACACAAACATGCGTGCGCAAACACACAATTGCACACATTTGTACACACATGTACATGTGCACACACATGCACACATGCATGTGCGCACACACGTACACATGTGTGTGCATGCACGCATACATACACACACACACACACACACACACACACACACAAAGTGAAAGCAGAAGGGTGAATGGACCAGTAGGAGGAGGTACAGGAAAGTTTATGGGAAATGAACACTACACATGTGTGAAAACCACAAAAGACCTATTACTATACACTTATTTTAAAACACTTAAAGGAGATTTATGTGTTTATAACCAGTTATCTAAAACACAATACACAGCTATTGATCTAAATTAATTCTACTTGTAATAAGATTAAATTACTCATTATGGGACTAGGCACTTTAATAAGCAAGTCTGCATGTCAGTTATTTACTCACATTTTATTTGTCATTATACCACGGCAGTAGATAACTTTCACAAAGATAATCTACAAACAGACTGGGGAGGACAAACGGATTTTCACAAATCTGGAAAAACCCTTTAGTGTAGGATTCTGCATCCCACCACTGGCACCAAGAAAATGGAAATCAAGCATTACATGACTACCACACAGCCACCAGAACCGACAAGATGAAAGTCTGATGCAGAACTGGGCATCAGGGGCCACCACACTGTTCAATGGAAGATGCTAAAGCCACATTGAGAAAGAGCTGGGCCATTTCAGGTGATGCTACCACACTGTCACCCGGCTCTCCACCCTTAGCATGGCAGCCCTACTTAGTTCAGCCGTACACAGGAAGTCACTCAAATCTGTCGTGTATGGACAGGCACATTCCAATGTGCCCCAAATCTGTCGTGTATGGACAGGCACATTCCAGTGTGCCCCATCAATGCCACCTGTGCAGCAACAAAATCAACAGCTGACATGCACTACATGATGATTTTCAAGACAATCTTGTTGAATGAAAATAGACGGATACGCAATTTCATTTGTATAATATAGGGGTGCTGGCTGTTCTAATAATCTTAATTTTTGTGAGGGTCGAATAAGAGAAAAATGTTAACTGTAAGATGAACAGTCAACATACTGGGTGGGAGTCATACACTCTGCCTGGCTGTCTCTTCGGGCAGCTTCGTGAGAATCCACGACTTTAGCCTCTCCATCTCAGTTTTGCTGATCTCATGGTAGACATTTGGAAGGCTGTGAAACGTCGTTGTCACTCCCAGAGATTTCAGTTTTGAGCTTGTCTCCTCGCCCCAAGAGTGAAGAACTAGCTCATCTGCAGTGCCGTGACACTGGAAGAGCTCAGGGAGTGTGCGGCCACCTTGCTGAAGATCCTAAAAGAAGGTGTGAGACAACCCAGTTAGGCAGCCAATCAGAGAAGACCATGTAGTTCACTACAGCTCTCATGCGTAGAGGAAGAGGGTGTGGAGGTGGTACAGAGTGAGGTGTGCATCATATGCCAGTGAGCAGGCCTCCATGAAGGATGTGTGGGTATGTGCTCTGTGACTCCACCATGGAGGACTCGTCAAAGGGCAGTGAAGCATTCCCTACAGAACGGAATGGAAATGCAAGGACAGCCTTCTTTGTGGGGAGATAGAGAAGTACAGAGCTGAGGCAGAACTGAAGAGAAAAACCACATTGTACTTCCTTGTCAGCTTTTGGTCCTGAAGCTATAACACCAGAGTACTAGCTTTATAATTGATTTTTGAGTAGACTCATAACAAGCAAGTCCAACTATAGTCTTCTCCATTTTTTTTTTGAGATGGAAATCTATTTATTAAATGTGTTCTCTTGACTCAGACACGATGAGAAAACTCTTTTCTCCAATGCCAAAGGCTAAAATGTTTTATTTTTTTATTTTTTTATTTTTTAGATATTTTCTTTATTTACATGTAAATTTCTCCATTCCCAGTTTCCCCTCCAAAAAACAAAGAGACAAACAAAAACAACAAAAACAAACCCCTGTTGCCTCCCCCCTCCCCATGCCTGCCACCCCGCCCTCTCCCACTTTCTGGCCCTGGCATTCCCCTACACTGGGGCACAGAACCTTCACAGGGCCGAGGTCCTCTCCTCCTACTGATGATTGAATTTGCAATCCTCTACTATACACATGCTGCCTGAACAATCAGACCCCTCCATGTGCAGTCTTTGGTTGGTGGTTGAGACCCTGGGAGCTCTGAGGGTACTAGTTAGTTCATATTGTTGTTCGTCCTAAGGGGCTGCAAACCCCTCAGCTCCATTGGTCCTTTCTCTAACTCCTTCACTGGGGACCCTGTACTCAGTTCGATGGATGGCTGTGAGCCTCTACATCTGTGTTAGTCAGGTACTGTCAGAGCCTCTCAGGAGATAGCTATATTGTTTGGTATAAAGGATTCATATAACACTAAACATATCCTTCCTCGCTAGCTGTCCTTTTCGTGGGATGCTTGCTGAACACAGAGGCCTCCTGGACGGGACATGACGCATCTGGCCATGAGTTCCAGGCACTATTCATCTGTTATCAACTAGGCACCACATTTCATTGCTTAACTGTCAACTTTATTTTAGTTTCATTGTGTTTATGTTTCATGTCACATTTGCTTATTTGTTTTTTTTTAAATCCGGAACTTACCTGGTAAACAGCAGATTCTTTATTCAGAAAACCAGAAAGAACAAATACTCCTGCCACGTCTGGGTGGTTTCTGTACGCTAAATGCATCGCCATGCAGCTCCCCATAGAAAATCCGCCTAAACGAAGCAACACACGTGCTGATCAGAAAGAGGAGGAGAGCACACACACACACACACACACACACACACACACACACACACACACACACACACACACACACACACACACACACACACACACACACACACGGTCCCGAGGAACTTCAGGATCAAACAGGTCAGGGCCAGTCAGTCACAAGCATGTTAAAGGCTCTGGGGATATGGAGGAAATAGACTCTTAAAGGGAACTTCCATAGCCATCTTAGAAGAGACACCGTGGCCACCGCAACTCTTATCAAAGAAAGCATTTCACTGGGGCTTGCTTACAGTTTCCCGGGCTTAGTCCGTTATCATCAAGGTGGGGAGCAGGGTGGCAGGCAAACAAATGTGGTACTGGGGAAGTAGCTGAGAGCCACACTCTGATCATCAGGCAGAGATGGGGACAGGGCATGGGGAAGCGTGCCTCCGCCTGGTGTGGACACTTGAGACCTCAAATCCCACTGCCAGCCCAGGGATGCAGTTCCTCCAACAAGGCCAAACCGTCTACCTCTCCTTCTCCTTTCAAACAATCCCACTCCCTGGTGACTAAGCCTTCAAACATATCTGTGGGGTGATCCTTATTCACACCACAGGTCTTCTTCAGGTCTCCTAGAACACGTCCTGCTATGAGTGAGTAATGCCAAGACATCAGAGATGCATTATCAAAGAGACAGTCTTAGGAGAGAAACCATATACATCAAGGGAAGTATTTACCGTAATTCAAAATATGAGCCACAGCATGAATCTGACTTAGTTATTCTTCCAGTGTCTACTTAAGTTTGGGTCTTCCTTATAGGAGCCCTCACACCACAACTGCAGTTAACACCACGTTCCTCTCTGTGTCAGGTGCTCCATCAATAGTCATGTTTCTCCTACCTTCCCCATAACAGAGCCTGGCAATGTCTGCATTAGGAATGATGGTTAAACACATTGGTGAGCTAGGTAAAGCATTTTTGGAACATGGTATTATTTTGCAAACTGACAAGATAGAATAAAATAAACTCACCTATACAAGAAAAAAAAAAATCTTTTACTCACTTAACAGTTTTAAATGATCCAAGGGTTGAGATAATTTAGCCAGCCCTTGGTGTTTGGAATAGAGTCTTACTATGTGGCCCAAGCTGGCCTGGAACTCATGCTTCTCCTGCCTTAGTCTTTTTAAGTGCAGAATACTGCACTAGTGGCTAGAACTAGGTACATTAAAACACATAGAGACCCTATATTTAGGAATACAGTTGAGAAAAAACGTGCATCACAGATTAGGGATGGTGCATGGGAAAAGAGCAAAGAGTTGGTGATGCCACACGTGGCCAGAGCTCCGAGCTCCGAGAGGGGTCCTAGCCTTTAGTGAGAACTGAAGCCATCTCATTTGTATCCTATGAGAAATAAATGAAAGTAAACCACACATTTACAGGCTTTAGAATTCCATTCTGGCATACAATTCAGTCTCCTAATTTCTGCCCACTGCTCTACTTCATATACTAAAGTGCTATCTGAAACCCATCAGAGACCATCATGGAAATTTATAAGATTCTCCCTCTCTGCATCAAGAAGACTGAGGCCTGAGGAGACAGGTAAGTAAAAGTACATTTTATTTGCCTGAGGCAACTGTTGTCTCTGAGGCTCACTGCCTCCACCTGCTAACGTAGCCCTAGTCCTGGAAGCTTCTAGCCTCTGTACAATCTTATTTAAGTTTAGAATGTTTTCAGCCTCAGAGACTTACTGCTGAATAAGCGCACCCTTTCTTGTTCTTTCTGATCTATGGCTGGCTGGTTCAACTCAGCCATTCTGGTTCAAACTCCTCTCTAAGCTGACTTACTCAGTCTGGCTTCTCTTTGGCCTCTGACTTTTTGCTTTGCTTGGCTACCAACTAACTCTGGCATATCCTATTCTGTCAAATCTTTCTCTTATTTGTCACTTTGTCTGCCACTCAATTAGACATCACTTTCAAACATGGTGTTTCCTTCTACAAACTAACTTTACCGTCATTGTTTGTGATTATAGGTATATGCCAAGGGCTGAGCTACCCCACAACTAGAAACAAGTTCTTTTTCCAGTTCACAGTCTTGCGTTCAGGATTTAATCAAACATCCTACAGCACAGGTGGCCTGCCTAAAGGTAAGTCCTTAATTTTAGATATAAGGTAAAGACTTTGGGGATGCAGATCCCTGTGACAGAGCCAGTATACCTTCACTAAGCCATTGACTATTTTCTTCCTCTGGGAAAGGCAACTGCTATTAATTAGGGCCCAGGATTCAAATAGATAGAAGAGGGCTTGTAGATTGCAAGGCTTAGATTTCTCCTAAAAGGCACACTTGGTAAATAATCATGCATGATAAGAATGAGTATTATGTCTGTAATTTTATTTCTCCAGGAAGAAAATGACAGGGGCTCACTGGCAGCAGTACAATCTAGAGTTTAGTGACTAGACCAATGTGGACAAGACATACCTTAAAGGATGATAGACCGAGCACTGTCCTCAGGTACAAGACAATAAAGGAAGGTTCTGAACAGCTCAGTGCAGGAAGGGGGGGATGCACACATCATAAGACGCCAAGCGTAGCCCACCTCTACATGTGAGCCTTCCCCAGATGGAAGAGCTGGTGGGCTATAGCTGTGTGTCCGTACGATGGCGCATGCTCCATGTGTCTCCTTTGGACATATAGAACTCGGTACAGACAAGATCAGCATCCCCAGCAGCTGAACATGTATGTATGCAGAGTGGAATCTCAGACTTATTATTTCATATGGCTTTGCTGTGGTTCTAGCATCAGGCCTCTTTCTTCTGAAGTCTCTGCAGTAGCTACGCAGTAGCTAAGCAAAATTCTCATTTTCATTTGCTGAAAACACACTAGCTTGCTGGATGTTATAAACCTCGAGAGGAAGAGGCAGTTCTTTCTTCAAGTGTCAGAAACTGAGCTGGCTGAGTGTTTACAATCCACTGAGTGGCATGTCTGTCCTCCTTTGCATAGACTCATTAGCTAGCTCATCTTTAACCACCCAGCCAAGGATGGTGTCTGGCACCTGACGGCAACCGAATATTCAAGTCTGTATAACCAAGTCCACGTTTAGTGGTATACCTCTATGTTGCAAGCACATGGGAAATGGAGGCAGGATGATCAGGGGCTCAAGGTCCATCTAGGCTATATGAGATCTGTCTCAGAAACAACCAACCAACCAAAAATGTGACAATTTAATGTTTTAGAAATTGATATATTAGCAATAATGTATAAGCTTTTAATATTTTTCTAACTTAAAATTTAGATTAGAATGAGGATTAGATTGAAAATATGGGAACCTTACTTCTAGTCTGCCTGAGACATAGCCTACCTAAATGTCTGAATAAATTCATTAAAATCTAGGATTTAACCTCCAGGAAAACCAGAGAGCTAGAATAGATAGCTTTAGCAATTCCCATCAGGTTTCTGAACAGCAGTATGTGAAAGGTTAGCACTAAAACTTGAATCTTCAAAGGCTTTCAAAGTTTACATTTCTCATAACTATACAAATCCATTCTTCACTGGGGAGTAAGAATCGATATGTCTCAGGAGAGAATTACAGCTATCCTCTCCTCATGGACTGAGGCTGGGAATGCCCATCCTTCTAGCTCTTCCTTGGTTTCTTATCCATTTATATACATTGTAAAGACAAACACTGTTAACAACAAGGGGTGCCTCTTAAAGGGATTCTGTGGGATGTGTGTGTGTGTGTGTGTATGTGTGTGTGTGTGTGTGTATGTGTGTGTGTACGCGTGTATGTAGGGGATGAAGAGGAGCGACACACACAGATGAACACACAGAGAGAGCGACGGGGGAGGGAGGGTGGGGGGAGGGATCTGGTAGACAGGCAAGGCTCAGAAGAGGGAAGGAGGCAGGCCATCACACTGACATAGTAGTAACTCAGCCATAGCTGGAGGTTGAACAGTTCCTCTCTAGCAAGGCACTATTCTTTCACAGGAGGAATCATAATAAATCATACTAGAAACTGTTCCTAGCATTTAATTTCTCGCTGGAATTCATTAAGTGAATCTTTATTAAACATAAAATTCAAAAGCCAGACATTGTGCACACAGTAGCTTCTGCTACTGACGCTTTAATAAGGTCTTCAGTAGTGAGCGACCATAATGACCAACCTAGCAGTCGCTGGAGAAGAAAGATCTCCCTGTGCTTGGAACAGGGCTGGGCACAGCAGGGGCGTCCGTCATAAAGTTCTTCTGCAAGGAGGCAAATTTATTGTCAGGAAATGTCATTTTCTGGCAATTTAATTTGATATGATAATAAAGCTTTTAAAAATATGTGCATGGTTGAAGATAGGAATGGCGGTGCTCAGGTTGGAATGGAAGCACTTGGGAGGAGAAGGCAGGGGAACTGTGAGTCTCACAGCAACGCGAACAACAATGCTCACAAAAGAAAAGGAAATCTGGAGTGGGAATAACGACTGAACTATAAAAAATATTAAAGTTAAAAAATCGAAAAAAAAAAAAAAGATGAGATTCAGTCCTGGACCACTAGAAAAATCTCATTCCATATGTCTGATTTGAAACGCTCTTCTGTCATGAGTTGGATATTTGGGAGCCTCAGCTGGTGCGGTGAGTAATTCCACACTAAGCATTATGGGTTAAGTGCAAACATGGGGGTGCTGTAAGAAGGATCAGTCTGCTGTCGATACACACCAGGGCTACACAGCTGTTCTTTTCTGAGAAACTCAAGACCTTGAATTACATTTCCCCACACAATGTTCATGATCATTTCAAGGACAGCTAGTGTGATGAGGAAACCAAATCTTTGTGTTTAATTGTTAGGTAGCTTAAATTTGAACTTAGAGAGCCATGGTCACTGGTGGCAGCTGAACTCAAACAAGGAAGAACATCTAACAGTACCAGAGAAAACAACTTTTTAAAATCCAACTCATGAACTCACTAAAAGATAATCTTGAGCCTAAGATAAAGATCATAAAAACTAAAGTATATTAAATCAAATAGACCAAAATATGTTTTAAAGTGATTATAAAACCATAAAACTTTACACATTAGGCACCTTTGACAGTACATTTTTATTAAGTAGGAAATCTAGTGAGTTTATGTGGCTTCAGTGTCCTTTGATAAGACTAGCCTGAGAAAGGAAAAAAAAAAAAAGCAAATTAAGAGAGAGGAAAGAGGTGGGGGTGGGGCAAGAGGGGAGAAGAAAAAGAAAAGAGCGAAAAGAAAACACATAAAGGTTTCCTGTAAGCTTTTAACCTGTGTTCCAGTGTCTCACGGTGGGGAAGGCATTCCTGTATCTCACAGTGGAGGGAGTGTGCAGACTGAAAAGTCCCTGACCCATTTACAGTCCATTGAGGTTATCATAGCTCCCCACTGTCAGCACTGTCACCTTTAGCTTGGGGCACTGTGAAAAGAAACTTTGTATATTTTCTCTCAAAGAAGAAACTGAACACAAAGGGCCAGTTATTTGAGCCAATTTTCCATCTAGGAGTCTAAACTCCAGTCCACAATATACTACTCAGTAGGTAAATAGAAAATAGTAAATTCATTGTAGGTAATGGTTATAGTGGGCGTTTATAGATGCCGGTGAAGCATTTAAAGTAGTAAGAGGTAACAATTCCACATATACTTAAGATTAACAGGCTGAATAAAACATGGTAAAAATAATAAACTTGGCTTTATGAACTCTTTGTATAAAATAAAACAGAAACAATCTATAAAAAGCTCTATACTGGGAAAATTAACATGTTCTAAGGACAAAATCATGAAGTTTGCTATCAAGGGAATGGATTTTTTTTTAAGGTAATAAAAATCCCAGTCCCTCTATTTCATTTACATGGCACTCTAGAACTCTTCAAACGTCCGGAAAGGCTCAGACATTCCGGGAATCAACAACTCGCGGTTACCAGGTCCATTTCTGTACTTCATCCTACAAAGCTTGCAAGTTATGATAGTTCCACTCTTCTACAGACAAGCGCAAGGAAAACAGTTCCAGCCACACCTCTGGGGGCCTAGTAAGTGTTGCTAAAAGAATCCGGAGTTGGTTTTGTTTTTGTTTTTGTTTTTCTTAAAGATTTTTATGAGTACACTAGCTGTTTCCATACACACCAGAAGAGGGCGTCGAATCCCTTTACAGATGGTTGTGAGCCACCATGTGGTGGCTGGGATTTGAACTCAGGAATTTTGGAAGAGCAGACAGTGCTCTTAACCACTGAGCCATCTCTCCAGCCCACTGAATTGTTTTTAGTTAGTAAAAATATGTCCATTTGCACTTGTACAGAGTGAACAATGTTATCATCCCATGTTTGCCCCAGGGAGGGCTTGGGGTGCAGGGAACTGTGTTGTTAGGCTACATCCTGTGGATTCCATATGGCCTGTTTAAATTTTATTTAAAATTCTGAATTTTAAATCCCATTATAATCTTAACATAGTAATTACAAGTCATTCTGTAACATGGTTCCTCCATAGATAAAGCAGATAAGGGAAACCAATCCTGAGATTCTTAGTACCCAGTAGGTTTCCAAATTTTGTTTTAACAGTTGAACACCCTCTACATTATACCCTGATTTATCTCCTGTGGATATATGACATGAGAAGTCTTTGCATGGGATTACGAAACCTATGAAAGTTAAGATGTAAATTCACAATTTGCAGCCAGGCGGTGGTGGCACATGCCTTTAATCCGAGCACTTGGGAGGCAGAGGCAGGCAGATTTCTGAGTTTGAGGCCAGGCTAGTCTAAAGAGTAAGTGCCAGGACAGCCAGGGCTACACAGAGAAACCCTATCTCGAAAAAACAAAACAAAACAAAAAAAATTCACAATTTGCTGAACACTTGTTGAGTGACTTCTGTGTATAGATGGTGAATTTAGTGGCTACATAATATGCAGTTTTATGACTGGACCATAATTACTTAACTGTGGCATTCACAGTGAGTATATAGGTCAACCCATGTGACATACATGTGATTGTATGTCACATACAATCCTCCACCATACTGTGAGATTTTGTTAATACACTCATAGTATCACAATTCTGGTAAGAATCAGGTTCTATACATCTTGGATCAAAATCGAACCTAAATTATATCAATATCTTCTTTTAACAAGTTATCACCCCCTAGTGGCCACAAACAGATTCTAATCATGGTCGAAAGTTCTTGACTAACTTAAGGGGCCTGGGTTCTAGGTTCCCTCTGTGCTGCTCATAATCTCTGAATTTTAACCCTTCGCTGGTGGAATGAAACCAGTTATCCCCTAATTTCCTCACTGCAAGGCTCAAGTGGGACAGCTGCACAAGGGAGAAAGGCTTATGAATACTTTCCATACCAACAGCAGTAGTGTACGATGGCTGCTGTGTGCTAAGCTGAAGCGTCACATCATCTCTAGACTTTCCCGTCATAACAGTGAACACTGGAGACTCTCACTCTCCATTTTCATTTCTCTTCTTAAGTGAAAACATACAGACGTCCATGACGTAAGCCTGAGAGGCATGGCCTGGCTGTGAAACGTGCTTCTCTTCGACACATGGGCACTCACAGTGCATGTGTAAGAACTCCAGAAGGCAGGCTGCTCTCACGCTGCTGAGGTGCATCACAATATGGGAGTTAGAGCTGCTTCTGCAGAATACATCTGGTCAACTTTCAGAAAGTAACTGGAAAGTTCCTAATCGTATGCTTGTGTTTCTTCTAAGTTTTATCATGACCTTCATAGACTCATGTGATATACAGATGTTAAAACAAGCCAACTATACACTGTCTTGCATTCTTATTTCAACTGAGGAGGGTTTGTGAATGTCTCCAGAGCCCATTCTTATATTGCCTTACCTGCGTATCAGATGTGCACCCCAGCAAAGCTTTAACTACTTCTTCGTACACAATAGAGGCTTATTAATGTTTCCTGTTAAGACCGTAATACATGTCCTTTGCATACAGCTTGGAAAATGCAATCTTCATAGCCCATTCCACGGTCAGCTTTCACTTCCTTTGGAACCATCATATCTCTGTCTTCTCGATGTCATGGTGTCAGGTCATTGGTCCATGAATCTCCTTATCTGGTTATTTCCTTGCACATGTCACTTCTACATTGTGGCTGGCATCCTGTAGAAGTGAACACCCCATCATGGCTGACATCCCTCTGCAGTCAACACCCCATCATATCACCTCTTCCCTGTGTATCACCTGGTGACGCTAAGTCCTGGGCTTCATGCCACACTGATTCCTGGGATGGAACAGGTTTCTCTCTTGTTTACTTGCCATGCTTTAAGATCAGACAGAGGGTTATTCTTCTAGGAAGAAGGCGTTCTTATTTTTTTATTAGATATTTTTTTATTTACATTTCAAATGATATCTCCTCTCCTGGTTACCCCTCTGAAAAAATATCAAAAACAAAAACAAAAACAAAAAACAAACCCTGTTTCCTCCCCCCTCTCTCTGCTCGCCAGCCCACCCTCTCCCACTTCCTGGCCCTGGCATTCCCCTACATTAGGGCATAAACCTTCACAGGACCAAGGGCCTCTCCTCCTATTGATGACTGACTAGGCCATCCTCTGCTACATATGCAGCTGGAGCCATGAGTCCCACCATGTGTACTCTTTGATTGGTGGTTTAGTCCATGAGAGCTCTGAGGGCACTAGTTAGTTCATATTGTTGTTCATATTGTTGAAAACCCTTCAGCTCCTTGGGTCCTTTCTCTAGCTCCTTCATTGGGGACCCTGTATTCAGTCCAATGGATGGCTGTGAGGCTCTACTTCTGTATTAGTTGGGCAATGTCAGAGTCTATCAGAAGACAGCTGTATCAGGCTCCTGTCAGTCAGCACTTGCTGACATCCACAATAGTGTCTGGGTTTGATAATTGAATATGGAAAGGATTCCCAGGTGGAGCTGTCCTGGACATATACCCAGAAGATGCTCCAACATATAAGGACATATACTCCACTATGTTCATAGCAGCCTTATTTATAATAGCAAGGAACTGGAAAAAAAACAAATGTCCCTCAACAGAGGAATGGATACAGAAAATGTGGTACATCTACACAATGAAGTACTACTCAGCTATTAAAAACAATGAATTTATGAAATTTTTAGGGAAATAGATGGATCTGGAGAATATCATCCTGAGTGAGGTAACCCAATCACAAAAGAACACACATGGTATGCATTCTCTGATAAGTGGATATTAGCCCAGAAGTTCAGAATACACAAAGTACAATCCACAAACCACAAGAAACTCAAGATGAAGGAACACCAAAGTGTGGATGCTTCATTCCTTCTTAGATGAGGGAATAAAATAACCGCGGAAGGAGTTGCAGAGACAAAGTGTGGAGCAGAGACTGAAGGAAGGACAATCCAGAGATTGCCCCTCCTGGGGAGAAGACATTCTTAACTACTAAGGTCTATGTGTTGCCTCCACACTACCTGCCCCAGGCCTTCTACTCATTTCTCCAACAACACTTCTACATTAGAGCATTTGACTTCAGTTTCTAACACATTAGAGTTTCTGAGAAAGGTTACTATTCTAATAATGTCCTAGTCAGGGTTTCTATTCCTGCACAAACATCATGACCAAGAAGCAGGTTGGGGAGGAAAGGGTTTATT
>NW_022196891.1:83112592-83123435 GCF_008632895.1 Mastomys coucha
GGATCTCATGGAGGCACTTCCCCAACTAAAGCTCCCTTCTCTGTGATAACTCCAGCCTGTGTCAAGTTTGCACACAAAACCAGCTAGTACAAATACTTATGTTTTATTAACAACGTGTCTAAATACCATTTCAATACAAGATGGATGACTCCCGAGGAGAGGTGTATGTATATCACATATGAGGACCTGTTTGCAACCAAGAGCAACACAATAAAATAGCATCAATCAAAATGACACACAAGGAAAGCATGGCCCTTTCTTTCCTAATCTGCATCAGATCTGAAACAGTATTCTTTACAGAACGTCAAAGGTTGAGACTCTAATCTCAGAGACACGGCCCCATTACACATATCATCCCATAGGTCAGGTCATCCACATCCCATGTGGTCACTGTTACACAGAAAGAATAAGGGAGCCATTTTATACTTAGTGTTTCCCTTTTATTCCCTTTAAATCTAAGAGATTTCCTACTTTACAACTACTTGCTTTGACAATATAACCTTCATTTTTCAATATGGAGCATGTCTGCCACACACAGACACAAGTGGACGCATGTTCACTTGAACATAATTAATAAGAATTCTTTGGAATCAAAGTGCACACTCCTGACTACCCACTAAATCCCTCTACCACAACTTTACAAACAGCACTGAGATTTCGACAGTTGGTATATACTCTGACACATTAGAGTAAAGCTAGCAGAAACATATTTTGTAGTGACTTATGTTAAAATGATCAAGGAACAGTAGAGGGTGGAGAAGCATATACGCACTGAGGCACAAGCAAATATCCACAGGGAAGAAACAGTGAGCCATCTCAAGGTCTCTGAATGGCAGTGCCATGCCAGGACGGCCACTCGGGCGGGCTTCTGATGGCCGCTGGAGTGGATGAGACAGAGAACACAGAATCTCAGCAGGAGATGCCAGATACATTCCTACCTATAAGTATCCCACTGACACCAGCACAGCTGAGCTCCACGCTGTAGGGGCAATGGCCACTCATGGCACAGATTCTGGGGAGCCTAGAGTACCTACAAAGTCCTCCGTCAAGGGTCAGCATCTCAGAGTGCAAGTGCCCCACTCCTTTTTTCCTGTGCCCTGTGCTGTCAGTTGGGCTGATGCCCTTCAGCGCCCAAGTCCATAATCAAGAGGCTGTGGCTGCAGTGTCCACAACGAATAGGCCATGGGTACAAGTGACTCAGAGTCAACCCATGCCACATCGTAAGTACATGGGAAACTGCAGCTACCTCAGTGATTGGAAAACCATAGCAAAGGCAGACAGGAGTACAACGTTCAGCTTCCTGAGTGAGCAGAGGCTGGCACAGCTCACTTCTCACGAACACACGGTCAACAATCATGTGTGTTGTGTGGCACCCCACTCTGCAGCTGCTACTGTCATCATGGACTAGTCAAACCGTGAACCGGGTGGTTGAGGAGGACAGACAGACAGGGTCCTATCTGCACTTCTGATCTCTCTCTGTCAAGCTAGGAAAGCGGTCTCACTCAAGCCAACTGGCTCACGATATAAATTCTAACCATGTACTTCTTCTGCCTCTAGTTTAGATTTTCATAAGTTATATCATTCTACAAATGTTATGTCTTCATCATAAACTTCAAATTTTATAAATGTATTTTTATATAAAGTATGTGTGTGTGTGTGTATATATATATATATATATTATATATCTGCAACTCTTCCAAAAACATTTTTTCTTTTCTCATTAATTCCATGGAGTCCTGATAAAATATGAATTTAACCACAGACTCTCTTATAAATATATATAAAATAACATTTTAACAAATTTCTCTTTCTGTTTCAGGAAATAATAAAAAAAAATTCATTCTATGGAGGAAAAAGAAACTAAATTCCAGGTAAATCAAATATTAAATGTAAAATAAGTTATAAAAATTTAAATTAACTTGAATGAATGCTCATTTAAGTTATAGAGAACAAAAGAGAAAAAACTTATCAAAGGGATACGCTAATAAATTTTGTTAAGGGAAAAGCCTTTTCTATTAAACTAAAGCAGAACTGGAAGGAAAATAGCAAATTAAATGTAAATTAAAATCAGTAGTTACTAATGCTTGTTTAAACTTACTTGTGGGAAAAAAAATCACTCTTGACTGGCCCCTTCAATACAGATGTGGTAAGAGAGAATTCCTCAATCCCACTTGGGAGGGAGAAGAAAGCACTCATGGGGATGAGGGAGGGAGGGACCCGGATGGGAGAGGGGACACGGAGGGGAAGGGGGGAACATGGTCAGGTATTGTGGGGGAGACAGGACTGAAGCCCTGAGGGCCAGCAGAGAGAATGGAAACAGGAGCCCTCAGGAGGTAGGAGGTGGAAGGACCCTCTAGAATGTACTGGAGACCTGGGAGGTGAGAGACTCTCAGGACTCAAAGGGAGGGACCTTGGATGATGCGCTCTACAGTGGGGAGGGGGGAACTTGTGGGGTCCACCTTCAGTGGAGGGACAGGACATCAAGTGGAAGGATGGGGTTGCCATCCCACAGTCAAGAGCTCTAAGCCGGAACTGTTCCTGAAGGAACTGCAGGGACAAAAATGGAGAGGAAGAGGTCCAGTGACAAGCCCAAATTGAGGTCTAGCTCAAGGGGAGGCCGGGGGCCTTGACGCTGTTACTGACGCTGTGGCGTGCTTGCAGACAAGAGCTTCCCATGCCTGCCCTCTGAGAGGCCCAACAAGTAACTGAAAGAGTCAGCTGCAGATACTTAAGCCCAACCAATGGACAGAAGCTGAGGAGCCGAGAACCCTGCGGTTGAATTGGGGAAAAGCTGGAAGAAGCTGAGGAGGAGGAGGGTGGCCCCATGGGAAGACCAGCGGTCTCAACTAACCTGGACCCCTGAGATCTCTCAGACACTGAGCAACCAACTAGGCAGCATACAGCAGCTGATATGAGGCCCCTGACACATATATAGCAGAGGACTGCCAGGTCTGACCTCAGTGAGAGAAGATGCACCTAACCCTTGAGAGACTTGAGGCCCCAGGAAGTGGGGCCCCAGGGTTGGTGGGGTAGGGAACAACATCCTCTTGGAGACTAGGGGTGCAGTACAGGATGGGGAGTAGTCGGGGGGGGAGGGGGCAGACCAGGAAGGGGATGGAATCCGGACTGTAGAAAAGGATTAAAGAATAAAAAAAAAAATAGGAAAAAAAAAAGAGTTCTAATATAGATGGTGGGGCATCTATGGGAATTTTTTATAAAGGGATTTTGACAAATATTATGAACTTTCAAAAATATTTGGGTTTAATGGAAGAATTATGGACTTTAAATGCTTTTCTAACTTTTTTGTTTTGTTTTGTTTTTATCACGGGGCTTTAAATTGAATAGTAGACCTAGATTCAAAGTGTTCCTTGCTTCTCTGACCTTAACAAAATCCACTGTCTTCATGGCACTGAAAGATGCCATAGACAGACTACTGGGCTTAATGACACGTAGGAAGGGCAGGCAGGTGATAAACAGGCAGAAGTGAGCATTTAATATGACAAGCTCTTCAGCTGACAGATCCCCCCAGAAGTGTGGAGGGCATTTTTCGAAGTTTCTACTTCCAGAGGCTCTGCAGTCTTATTTTACAACAAATTTTCATCCTAATATTTTTCTCAGACTCCATTACCTAATACTGATAAACTCGGGGACTGGATCCTCATGCTTGGTGTAGAACACGTACCTAGTATTATTTTATTCTGTGTGCACGGTACTTTGTCTACATGTATGTCTATTACGACATGCATGTCTGGGGCCCACGGAGGCTAGAAGATGGCACCCAGTTCCTAGGAGCTGGAATGGTTGTGAGCTGCCATGGTGTGTGGGGAATTGAGCCTCGGCCTTTGGGAAAGCAGCCAGTGCTCTTTTAACCAATGCGCCATGCGCCATCTCTAGCTCCATACCTAGGTTGTCACTGCTTCGGACAGATCATTCCCTAAGGCACAGGACAGTCCTAAGAGGACCTACTGGGAAGTCAAGAAACAGCCAAATACTTCATAAGTGCCATTTCTCTACCAAAATAGTTACATTATCTCCACTTTACAGATATCACAGATATTTACAGTAATTATGAGCAGGTCTAGCCAGGCATGTCAGACTTCCGTCTCGGACATATCTGTGTCATTGCTATCCAACCCACACCACTTCAGACTCTTGGCAAAGAGCATTAACAAAACATCACAGTTGGGCAGCTAACTTTGTTATGGTAGCTCATGTCCGAGACTGAAACAGTAAGCAGGACCTTTTCCCCTCCCTATTTACTGTCTGTCTGGGCTGCCTGGACTGTGCCTGGTCTGCACAGTATAAACAGTTAAATTTTAACAACTGCCATGCCTCCAGTGTCACTGCCATCTTCCTCTGATCATCACCTAATGTCCCCAAGTGCATATGACCTTTCCTTCATCCAAATTCCTACAATTATAATTACTCCAGTCAAGAGTTTGCTAATTCGTCATCTACCGAGTACACATTTGCTCAGCTTGTACTTGGTACTAATTCGTCATCTACTGAGAACACATGTGCTCAGCGTGGACTTGGTGCTAGGCCTTGGTGATGGATGCTCAGGGGCAGGGAGTGTGATGGGACATGATCCATGACTATTCCCTTTGAATAGCTGTGGATTATGTCATGCTAGGGTGTGCATCACAGCACAGTAGGATTAGTTACTTCTTTAAGTAATTTAGAGGAAGAAATCTGTGACATAGAGCTTGCTTGCTTTATTTATTTTTTTATCTATCTACCTATCTATCTTTCCATCTATCTTTCCATCTATCCATCTATCTATCCATCCATCCATCCATCCATCTATCTATCTATATATCTATCTATCATCGTTTGTAGGGACTCAGGGAGACTGAGCTGATGACCAAATGGTGGGATCCTCGACCACTCCCTGCTGTTTCCTAAGGTTGCAGCTTGGGTGGCGCCTCCTCCCCTGGGTCCTCCCCAGGCTTCCTGCTCTTCCATGGTTACCTCTGTTAGGGATATCACTACTCAATGCCAAGCATGGAAACACAGAAGAACACGGACAAGGAGCCTGAGGGCTAGAAAGGTGGTGATGCTGGGCTGGATGCCATACCAGTTCTTAAACTAAAGTAGAAACCAAAGACAAAACACAGAAGGGACCTTATCCACTGTATTATAGGACGCTGGTAACTCACTGAACAGCTCGGCACCCTCTATGGCTTCAATGAGTGCCAAGGAATTTTAGAGTACTAAAAACTGTTCTTTAGTCTAATCTCTGGAAGACTTCTGAGTATATTTTGATGCTATATAGCACATGATGGAGATGCTTAATGTATATTATAATTTCAACATGAAATATAGCTGTTACAAGTTTGTACACTGTACAACCAAACCATTCTGTACAACTGACATTCTATACATCTTGCCTTGCATTTGTACAGATTAGGGAAGTAGAAATTTTTGCAGTTTTGTATATTTGATGAGTTCAGACAAAGAAAGTATTCAATACAGAGTTTACATAAAGCTTTAAATGCCCTTGGGAACAGGGCTCACTGTGACACATGTAACAAGGTTATCAATGTCTTGTGACACTGACTTGAAAGACTTTGTGCTCATGGATTTGACGGTACACTCTCACCATGTACCCTATTTTTATCAGGGTAGGAGCAGTTTAGTCTTATATTCATGAGATCCCAGCTAGATGAAAAGAAAACATTTTAATAACAATGGCTAATCTTCGTTAAAAGTTAAAGTAGAGAGATATTAAAACAATGGCAAACTAGCTGGGGCATGGTGGTATGAGCCCAACACTTGAGAGCTGAGTGCAGGAGAATTTGGAATTTTGATGTAGTCTGGGCTATATAGTAGCGCCTTGTCTAAAACAAATAAACAAGCCAATAGAGGGTTGTTATTAAAAATGAAAATCAATGAAAGTTTCATGAGCTGTTGTTTATGACTCTAATACATTCAAAAGCAGCACATGTAGCTTATCCAAGACTGTGAATGGGTCAAGCAATATTCACGTACTTGTAGACAATGTTACAAATACAACTCAGAGAATATAATTGGAAGAAAGTAAAATATACGACCAACATTATAAAGTCCTCACCTATTAATATCCTGCTCTTCTGGATGCCAGATTTTATTTCTTCATCAATCAATCCAGTGAGCACTTGACACATTTTATCAATTGACTCAATGTGTTCTGGGCAGTCGTTAGATATTTTAAATCTGTCAAACCACACATTGGAGAGCTCTCCCTTCAGAGGAGTATATGGCCTGTTTAAAACAAAGAAAAACAACAAGAGTAATATTAAACAGTTGCTTTAATCTCTGAAGGATTGGTGTACTATTTTTTTTTTTTTGATGAATCTTATGGTAAAGAATTTATTTGGAAAAATGCCCTATACATATTTCATCATTTTTTATATTTATTCCATTAACATTTTCTAAAGCTGGTTCACTGTCTTTCTTTAACTGTCTAATTGGTACACTCACTGACTTGGGAGAGGTGTGCCCTGGGCTATGTGGAAGTCAGAGCACAATTGGCTAGCACCAGTTCTCTCCTTCCACTGGGAAGATCCCAGGGGTGGAACACAGGTCTTTAGTGGTGGTGACAAGGTACCCTTACCTTGTGAGCTATCTCTCAAGCCCGCAACTATTGATTCTTAGAAGGGAAGAAAATTATGGTGCTATGAATCTTTGCCCACTCATGTACATTAATGCTACACAATGAACTTCATGTTCTATATACATACTGTGCACATTGCAAATACTAAAATTATCATGTGCTTAAAGGTTTCAGGTCTAAGTTCTGTATGAGCAGAGGGTTAAAGAGAGAGGGGAGAGGGTGAGTGAGTCTGTGTGTAATGAAGACAATGAAGACAATCTTGAAGATGCTTTGTTGTGGACCTACCGGCTCTTCAGCCCTTGAGGTCCACAAGGGCAGTGGGAGCAGAGAGGACAAGCAGGGGTTTCAGGGAGCCCTGTGAGCGTACAGTGAATGACCACACTGGGACCAGCTATCAGGAGGCAGGTTAACTTTCCTTAGGGTGATTCAAGGCTTATAAGGTTTGGGGGGACTAAGAGTAAGGAGCATCCAGGCTGGGCAAAGATCATTGGTGGAGGGTTTAGGTACCCAAATGACTCATTAGCATGGGAAAGCATTTCAGGGATCCTAGGTGTTGGCTGAACAGGTTCTTATCAGGAAAAGGGACATTGATTCTGTAGTCTAACTAAGGCTACGAGACATTCCTCAGGTAGACAAGTGTATGCAAGACTAGAATTCCCCAGAGAAGGTCAGAGAAGGAAAGCCCTTCTAATGAAGAGAGTCTCCCAGAAGCCCAGAGAGATATCCAGTCATGGCAGACTTCAACCTTTAATTAGCAGAATTTTCCCACACTTTGTGGAGATCATAAAACATCTATGCTAAAACATGGAGAAGGAAGGGCTGCCTGGGATTAGAGATGGGCAGTTTGACCAGAGGCACTGCCCATTCCTTGACAAACTCTCATTTTCTCACCTAACAGCAAAGTTCACGGCTTCCTTCACATGCAAGACCCGCCACAGATGAGCCAGCCAGCAACACTGTGATTGGCAGGCTTCTCAACCCATCTCAGTGACTCTCGTCTTAACTCTTCCACTTCCTTTCTCAGACTCAGCTGCACATTCACTTTCCAAGCCTCGTAGGTGAAAGCATGAAACTTGCAGCTTAAAGAAGTGAAAGGCAGGGACAAACTGACACCAGCCAGACCTGCTTCCTCGCTCTCCTCTAAGACAACAAGAGAACATGCTGCACCCCCAATGGCCTCTCCAGTGTCTGCAACTCATTGGGTAGTGCTGAGGACAGGGACAAGCCATATCCTCTACTGATGACACCGCAGCAGACAAAGGGACAACCTTTGTCCCTTTGTTCAACCTGGAAGCCTGGTTGTATTTGAAACTTTTCCTAAAAAGGCTGAAAGAAACCTAGAAACAAGGAAGATGCCCTGACTAAAATGTAACAAAAGCCCGTGCATCTTAAATATAACAAAAGCCCGTGCATCTTAAATGGAACAAAAGCCCATGCACTCCCTTCTGCTTATTAACAGAACATGAAGTAATAAAGTGAAAAAACAAAGCTATAGAAACAAGGTTCTGGGAATGTAGAAACCAAGTTTTTGAGAATACAGAAACAAAGTCCTGGGAATGTAGAAGTAAAGTAAAATAAGAGAGCCATATTCCTACTCTTGTAAGCAGCAAGCAGTGTGGAAACAAAGTTTTACAGTAGCAAGCAGCAGCTTCAGACACTGAGAAGCTGTGTTTCAGAGATAGCTAAGGGCATGCTGTAAAAACAAAGTCCTGATGGTCAGAATGTTGAGACAGAATGACCAAGCCATTCTGACAAAGCTAAATAAAGCCAAAACAAAAATAACTGGTGGCCGCAATGATGTGAAGGTCTACGAAAACAAGATTAGCAATTCTCGAAAGAACCCCCAAACCCCTCCCTGGGGTGGTGCATTAAGAAAAAGACCACAAACTGTCACCCTGACCTAGCGGCCAACAATCCCCCTACCACCTAGTTACTCAGCCCCTTCCCAGGGACTTTTCAAGGCCAGGTACAGAGCTGGATAGGAAAGTTGGCTGACTAAGCCAAGAACAGCCCCCTGAGCAAGCCAACCAGTGCCTGATGAGATCGGGGTTGACCCTCCTGTGAGGGTGGGTGACCCCACGTACATGGATCAATAAACCTCATGTTGTTGCAATGATCTATAGTCAATCTGTGTTCTCTGGGTTGAGCCAAGATTACTACAAACCATGGAGTACATGCTGCTTTTGGAATGAGCCTTCTTGTATGATGATACACGCAGTGAACATCCCTGTCAATGCAGAACACCAAATTTCCCCTGCCTTCTGCTTGTATAAAAATGTGTTACCAATATGGTCATGTATTACCGTATACTACTAAGTCTATACATACATATTGGTTCAGTTCCCACATATACAACTTTGGTTTCTGAGATGATAGATCTGGTTTGATTTTTTTGCTCATTTCCTCACCTGTTCCCTCTTTCTCTAGAGTAGCAATTAGGAACTGCATGCTCAGTGCTCTTCCACACTTGCGGAAACAAAGCCTTCCACACTACTGTTCTCCTGAGCTCTGCTGTGTCCTTCCCCCAGCCTTGAGTGGGCTCAATCAGACCTTGTTCTGCTACAGTCCACTAGCCTACCCAGGGCGGAGTCGGCTAGGTGATGTCTACGTGACTGTCTACTCTTCTGCCACATCTGCGGCTTCCTGCAAGAAGCCACCACCCGCTGAGCAGCTGAGCTTGTCTTGCAGACTAGATAATCCTGGCAAAGTGGGGAATGGGTTTCCCCTCTTTAAAATCAGACTTAAGTACTAAACATTGAGCCTGGATCAGAGAACTTTGTCTTGGCTCTCTTGTTCTTTCTCTCGTCCTCCTTTCCATCCTCAGCTTTCCTTTCAGGAACCCAGTAACCAGTGGCTGCTGACGGCTACAACTATGGCCATGCGAAACCGGAAAACACAGTCTGCTTCCCACCTATGAGCTCTTCTCCACAGTGTCTCACAGAAATCTGTCTGGGCAGTCCTCATTATGCGCCTTCCCATTAGTGAGTGCTGGATCCTCACAATTCAGTCTGAGTCACTGGGCATTTTGGTCCCTGCAGGCCCTACCAGCCCCCTTCCCTAAGCATCAAATAATTATGTAAATAAATGTTGTTTGTGATCACAGGATAAAGCTATTTGACGATTGGATTGCCCTTTCTCCCCATGATCTAGATTCCAGTCTCTGTGGACAGGGTGACATTAAACATGCATAGTTAATATACATGTATATTTTTCATGTACAGGGACTATAATTCCTATGAGACAGAGACCAAGAATCATATCGCTAGATTGAAGGGCACAGTTTTTACCTTAGTACGTGTTTCAAAGTTGCCTCCAGAAAGATGGTGAAAACTCATCCTTCTACCACGAGGAAAACTACCTTTCCCCAAAGCGTTTGTACAAGCAGGTACCAGGGGAGGTGCTGTGTACTAACATGCTCTCTCTTGAGTGTATCCACTGACTTACAAAGGAAACGTAATTGGTTTAACGTGGAAAACTGTGCTCAGTTAAAACTTAGACATTCAAATGCTTTTGACACAGCAACCACCATCTTGGGAACAAGTGGGGCTGGGCACTCCCTTTCCTAGGGAAGCACTTCCCCCACCCCCAGCCTCCCACCCCTGCCTTAAAACCCTTCAGACTATAGAGTGTTCCCATCATCCCTCAGTGCTGATTAACCTTGCCTATTCTAAATCATCATATCAATGGAAACAATGACTGACACAATCAGCTCCTTTTTTTCCTAGCAGGGTTTAAAGTTTTTCTCATTAATTCAGAAGAGTACTTCTAGAATATTGGCAAAGACCTGACTTCTGTTTCAAGTGGGTCTTTTTTTTTCCAACTATATTTTGCATATTCATATGCATTTAAAGTAGCCTTTAAATTATCCTATAATTCAATTAGAATATGATCACATCGTTATAAAGTATAGTTTTGTCAGATAGAAGAATTCACACTTGAAAACATTTGAAATGTCTTCCTCATTAGAAAGTTCAGGTTCTGGATCTCCCGACTTAAATGCTCTTTCCAAGTATACAGTTTTTTACACAGAGATAGTCTTATTATCCAACATAGTCTTATCTAAGAGAGTCTTTTGTTTCCATTTTTCACTTTTCAAAGCTTAAACTTAGGGAAACTTTTTCGTATGTGGTATGACTCAAGTTCAAATTCATTTTATCCAATATGGACAGATAACTGTGTGGAGAGGGAGGGAGGAGGGATGGGGATGACGGAAGGAAGGAGGCAGGCAGGCACCATTCTTCAACAAGT
>NW_022196891.1:83123445-83126180 GCF_008632895.1 Mastomys coucha
CGCCTCCCAAGTGCTAGGATTAAAGGCGTGTGCCACCACCGCCCGGCAGGGACGCTTTATATACAGGGAGCGAACTTCTTGTTTAATCTGCTAGAAAAGTACAATTTCTGTACTAAGCTCAGGAAAATCTAGAAAACCATCTCTCAGGTCCCAGCATTCTGCACCTCTGTGAGGACAAACCACTCTGCTGATCTATGCATTTGTCCATGGGTGCTTCCTGCCCCAGACTCCTAGGTTGATCTTTGCATTTGTTCGTGGGTGCTCCTGCCCTCTCCTCTTACCACCATCACACTAGACTTCATACTTACTATTGTTCTTTACTTTAGTCAAGAAGTCATTCAAAGCACTGAGGAAGTTTAAAATACTCATAAATAATTCTCTTTAAATGTCTTTGGAGATTTTAAATTGACCTGTATTATTATCGGAGGTTACTGTGTATAGAGAAAAGCTTTGGAGGAGGGCAGGCTTCCGTAGACTGAACCCTTGGGCTCCTCCCCCACTGCTCTCTATCCAGGCCCCCACTGCCACACACACTTTGTGTGACAGCAGTTTGAGGCGAAAACTTCAAGGAAAGTCAGTCTCCTGCCCCCGCATTGTTGCCTGGCACCCTTAACTCAGAGGAAGCCCAGATATGTCCTCGTACTCGTGTGCTAGGGGCCCACCAAAATATGATCTATTTACAGCTGAACAAAATCGGACATTGCTCTCCGACCTTCACCAATATTCCAACATCTTAGCCAAACCCTGGCTTGGAATTTATCCACCCAGACTAATTGCCTCCGGCATTGTGAGTAGGGTATAGAAATGTATGGAATGGAAGGCTTATCCCAGGGCAAAGTCAAGTAAAATCCTCATTCTCAGTCATGCACTGCTACTGAATTCCACTCCTAGGAATTAGCAAGAGACAAGTCTCTACTTCCCCAAAAGATTAGCATAGTAGGCGTTTTACCTAAGATGGGTGGGACCTTGAGTCTTGTGTGTGTGTGTGTGTGTGTGTGTGTGTGTGTGTAAGAGAGAGAGAGAGAGAGAGAGAGAGAGAGAGAGAGAGAGAGAGAGAGAGAGAGAGAGAGAGAGAGAGAGAGAGACTGCATTCTAGAGTCTGCATTCAGCATTCGGACTCGCTCGCACTTGGGCGAGCGCTTGGGCCTGGGTGGGGCGGTGAAGCACCAGTCGAGATTCAGCATTCTAGATTTGAGCCTCTACTCTCCTGGCTGAAGTACCCGCATTTCCTCCCCCCCCAACCCCCGATTCCAGCCTGGGCCCGCACCAGTCCAGAGGAGATGGCTGATGTTTTAGATTCAGTGTATTTTAGGTGGCCTCAGATGTACCTCAACTACTGAGCTGCCAGATTTTTTTCATTCCTCTTTTGCAATGATTGTAAAAGCCTCATGTTGTTTTTTTGAGAAATATACTCTGATCCTACACTACACACTACTTGTGGTGAGTCTGTCACCAGCTGAATCCCGTGCACACCTGGCCAGAACCCATCGTCCCGCGGTACAAGGGACCCCGTAAGAAACCTCAGTCCATGGCACCCCACTTTCGGTGGGAAACGTAGAAGCAGACAGTTCTCGCACCCCACTAAGCCTCCAGGCTCCAGGAGCTGCTGGGCTCAGCTAAGGAGCTAGCTCAGGTACAATGAGAATGCAGAAAGCACCACCCAGGCCTTCCTCCCCCGAGACCTCCTCAAAGTCGACTGAGTCCACTGCCCTTGGAAGCAGGTGCTTTGTGCTCAGTCACTGTCGCACACGGTGAAGTCCCCAGTTCACGGAGGCTGAAGTCACAGTGAAGGCCAACTCTAGAGCTGATACCCAGCCCTCAGACTGTCAACTTCTGGAGCTCCGTAGACTTCTCTCTTCATTCCCTACGATTTCTCTTACTGTTTACTTGTCTGTCTAAGCACTTAAATAAGGATGATATCATAGGCTAAAGTGTGAATCATTCTGGGAACTCGGCCATTAATGGGAAAAAGTGATACTCGCTAACCCTTTCCCCTTTGACAATGCCTTATTTGATTAATCTAGGTAGATGCTCCACTGAGGTAGAGCCCAGTGTAAATTCCCATTTACTCATCTGTATGGTTTAGGTCTCTCATTTCTATAAGAAAAAAAATTAAAATTTCTGTTTAAATGGGATCATTAAGATAATTTAATGGGATTTAAAAAGGCTAGAACTCTTTTTGCTAAGAAAACAATCGAGAGTACATAACCTTTAAATAAAGCATAAAAGATTGTTTTTAAACAGCTAAAAGGCTTGGCACATGTGTTATATTCATTCACTTTCTTCCTCAAATAAATCACTTTATTAGCTGGTATAAAAACAGTTCAGACATTACCACAATAAACAAATATGTTCAGCAAAGAACATCTGTGTAGCTCCTAAACCAATCAATCAATCAGCCCATTACACACTGTTGAAGTATTAGACTAGAATACATGTCCAACACTTTTATTTTTATTTTTTTTAATAAAAAGGCATTCGATTAAATACCCACTACTGTTTTCATCTGTATTCCCCTAAAGTTAGTTATAAGAGCCAAAAGATCATCTGCAGCCTTTAGGATAGCAATCTGGCTCTGGCCTCTCTTTATCCTAGTTTCATAATTCCCCCAACATGCTCTAGGCTCGAGTGCCACTGGACCAGCTTGTCAGTGACTCAGGAGCATTACATCAGATGTCCTCTCCCAGCCACGTGCTCCCCATCATTCCCTGTGCTGTCTCTCGGCTCCAGTCAGA
>NW_022196891.1:83126225-83133347 GCF_008632895.1 Mastomys coucha
CCCCATCATTCCCTGTGCTGTCTCTCGGCTCCAGTCAGATGACGTCATCAGATGTCCTCTCCCAGCCATGTGCTCCCCATCATTCCCTGTGCTGTCTCTAGGCTCCAGTCAGATGACGTCATCAGATGCCCTCTCCCAGCCCTGCTCTTCTCATCATTCCGTGTGCTGACTCTCAGCTCCAGTCAGATGACATCATCAGATGTCCTCTTGGCTCCAGTCAGATGACGTCATCAGATGTCCTCTCGGCTCCAGTCAGATGACGTCATCAGATTCCTCTCCCAGCCATGTGCTCCCCATTATTCTGTGTGCTGAGCCCCCACTGATTATTCAGGTGTCAACTGAAAAGTCACCTTCTGAAGGGATCCTTTGACTCCTAGTTGCTGCTTCTATTCTGCAAGCACTCTGTCTCGCTAATGTCACTGTTCTTCACAGCACTCATCATTACTGGAGATTGTAATTGCTGTCTTTTTAAATGCAGTCTGCATATGAGCAGGGGACCGTTGGCCTCCACATGTACATGAATACAGAAATGTACAATCAACATGTAGATGCACACACAAATCTGACGGGTTTTAGGATTTTTCAAATTATCAACTAAATTTATATCATAGAAATTAGAAATGGACTATAAAACATTGTTATTTTTTAATGGAAATTCTGTTATTAAATCCAAACTAAGAAAGCCTGTGGTTATATAAACATGGTTAAAATATGCCACAGAATAAAAATATTTATCGGGTACTTCCAATTAAAGGGTCCAAATTAACATAATGAAAAATACTATTCTACTTTTCCATATTAATTAATACAGCAAACTACTGTTGACTTTTATTTAGTATATGATTTACAGCTGAGGAAAGGAGTACTTATGAACAAAAGAGTAACTAATGATTTAGTGAAAACACAATGACACGTCATCAGAGACTACGCGGAACAGCATAATGAATAACTGTCTGCTTCTTAGGTTCTCAGTGGCATTTATGACTATGAAGACTAAACTTAAACCCTTGCTTGATGGCGTTCTTAACATATGTAATGAAAGACATGAGGACCATAAAGGGGAAGTGAAACTAGGACCTTATAATTTGAAGTTCTGAAATTCAGTTAAAGTGGTCAATATCTAGTCTAAGATAGGGAAACGTCTGTGGTTTGGATTTAGCGTTACCACAATCAGGGAATGAGATAATTAAATTGAAATATTAAAAAGTTTAAATAGTGCGAAAATGAGAAACATAGAACATAGAAAAGACAGCAGATTTGTAGTCAAGCCTATAAATTCAATGTTACAATAAGTATAAATAGCTAAGCAAATCATTTAAAAGACAGAAACTGTTAAATAGATAAAGCTATAAACAATGCCCAATTTTATGTTACCTATAACAAACACATTCTAAATACAATTGATACACAAGTTTAAGATAAAAAGACTGGAAGATTGCTATGAACACTAATCAAACTAACATAAAGTGATGGAAAAAAATGTAAACTAAGTGTAGGAAAGTTGCTGTGCAGTATACAATTATTATACAAAGTACACTTTGGGTTGATACTAGGAGTTAAGAGTGATCATTTTGTTTTTGGTTTTGGTTTTGGTTTTTCGAGACAGGGTATCTCTGTGTAGCCTTGGCTGTCCTGGAACACACTCTGTAGACCAGGCTAGCCTCGAATTCACAAATCCGCCTGCCTCTGCCTCCCAGGTGCTGAGATTAAAGGCGTGAGCCACCACCGCCCAGCTAGAGTGATCATTTTGTAAGAAAAAGGTAATTATTGAAGTCCTTTGCTCATGACTCTCAGAACCACTTAAAAATAATTACCGACCATATATAAAATGTAAGTTAATACTATCAGCCACCTTATAGTATCCTGCATACTTATATATAGTATATACTATGTAGTATATTTATATTTTTAAATGCTGTAAATTGAAATATACATGAAGAGTTACCATGGTAGAAAAGCCAGAAAGTCTAGGTGAGAAGCCAAAGACTGGGATTGTATAGGATATTTTATCTGATAGCAATGGAATGAAATTAGAAATCAGCAACTGTAAGACCACTGAACCAACCCTCAATGCATGAAATCACCAACAGGCATCTAATGGCTTCCTGGTTAAGTGGGTCCAGGATTTTTTTTGGGGGGGGGCGGGTTGCGGAGGGGGCGGTTGAATTAGTACAGTAACCACAGTGACTGACATCTGCTGAGAGGGCAAAGGCCCACACTCTTCCTTCGCATCCTGGCTGCCTTCTGCATTCGCTCTGCAACTGCTAACTTCCTTGTTCTCTGAGGATATCTACTCTAGGAACCAAGCTTTCAGGCTACCACACAGCTCCAAATGGTGGGCTGAGGAGATGTGTCCCATAGAAGCATGTGGATGTAAGTGCAGGAATGTTGGCATTGTCTGTGATCCCAGAGCTGGGGGATGAGAGGAGGTCAGATGGGGGCTGCTAGATCCCTGGAGTTGGCTGACCTGGCGGTTTAGCCAAATTAGTGAGCTCCTGGTTTGGTGAGAGACTGAAAAGGTAGAGAGCAAGAGGAAGGTAACTGCCTTTAGCCTCTGGCCTCCATGTACACACACACTGACATGCATACTCACACACACACTCAACAATAAAAATAAAACGAACTCCAAATGATAAAGCCTATTGAGGTGACAGTGCAGAGACCACAGGAAAGCCCCAGCTAACATCTGCTGGCTGTGTGACTAGGCCAACAGATGAGGGATTCAGTCCCCAGCAGACACATCAGGGACCACACCCATCCTACAAGCTTTCCCAGGAGAAGTCCCAAGAACAACAGAATGGAACTGAGTCACCACTATTGTGCCCTTTCTGAATTCCTAAACCACAAAATTTGTGACTGTAATAAAAGTGTTGCTTTGGGGTAATTTGTTACACAAGAATTACACAGGGAACACAGAAGTGACAGAAAACCTTTCAACATAAATAAAACCGAAAAATAAAACATTGTTGAGATTTGACTAGAGTCGTGATAAAGTTACTGCTCTAATATAAAGAGGAAGGGAAAAGAAAATGGGCAGACATTAGTGAAACAGAAAATCAAAAGCAAGAGAAAGTGGTGCTGGATGATAGAGACCACCTGCAATCCTATCATTTGGGACACAGAGACAGAATGGCCAGGCATTCTAGGCCAGCCTGGGCTATGAGACTCCCTGTCCAAACTACAACCAATCAGAGAAAAGAACCAAGCCTAAACTGGCTCTAAAAAGATTCATGAACTGGTAACCCTGACAAGTTAAAATACACACACACTAATAATAATAATAATAATAACAACAACAACAACAATAATAACGTGAGAACCGAAATAAAATATATGAACAGAAATTAAAGCATTAAAAAGAAGTATCTTGAAGTTAGAGACCAATTCCAGCAGACCCAAATCACTGACACTGACTTGAAAATACATAGAAAATCTGAAAACACGGATTCTATAAAAGAAAACAAATTCACTGCCAACAACTCACACAAGAGAACTTCAGGCGCAAGTGAGCTCTCTAGTGTGTAAAAGCCAAGGGACGAAAACCATTCAGTTCTTAGCAAGAGATAAAAACAACTAAATTCTTAGAATCCTATCCTTAATGTCTTTCCTATTATTTAATCACTTACATTTACAATAGCCTAAAACTCACAATGCTCCCAGTTTCAACAGAGGAGTCAGCATTCCCTTTGAACTCCCTAGAAACCAACTACAAACAAGCTCTTTTGAACCTTGATGTGCCAAGGTTGGGGAATAGCCAGGAGGCCTACCCTCTCACAGGAGAAGGGAAGAAAAGATGGGAAGGGAGTCTGGGAGTGGTGAGTGGGAGAGGGCAGCATTGGGGATGTGAATGAATGAAACAATGAAATAAACAAGGAAAGAAAAGAAAATAAGACTACATTATGAGAAATCAGACTTGGTTGCATGACACAGGACAATATTTGGCTATGCGAAAAATAAATTTGAAAATAAGGCTCCGTGGATGCTTATTTGATAAAAAGCAGTTCGTGGTCTCAAAACTACTTCGCTCCTATCATTATGAATACAGGTTTCCACACCTCATGTCTATCCTGGTTTACTGATTCAAAGAGCCTAAGATACTTAACATCCTTTGAAATTTGGAAAGAATGTTATAAAATTCTTTTCCAGGGATTATGAACCCAGGTCAGAAAGACTTTCTTGGCTGAAGTTATTAAATTTGCTTTCAGGGTGTGTGAGGTAGAGAGGGGTGTCTGAAAGATGAGCGTTATGCAGACTCACAGGAAGCAGGCTGTGGTCTGGGGCAGGGTTGGTCAGAAGAGCTGAGTAATTCCCAGAGAGGAGAGGTCGGCCTCCTAGGGAAGCCTGGCCAAGGATGCCAATTTCAAAGTAAAGCACGCATTTTTACAGGTGGGAGGTGAGGGCCATAGTTTAAAATCTCAAATACAGAGTTAAAGTTAAAAACATCTAGTTGGCACACAGATAATTTTTATTCCATGCAGTTATACTTAGAGGTGAAATTGGGCGTTGCGTACCTGGTAGGAGCCGTTGGGTAAATAATCTTTATGTGCTGGAATGTTAAGTCCTGGTTTAGCACCTGCTTGATCCACTGTCTCATCCCTTGGCCAGAGTGACCTGACAAAATTACAAAACCCACTGTCAGATAAACATCTTCGCAACATAGCACACTTGAAAGTACTCTTTGAATCTCAGGCCACTTGAAGGCTGGGACAGAGAACCCAAAAACTCCCCACATGGTAAAAAGAGCCGAATGAGTTGACTAAGCGCACACTATTTATTACTACACATCTGGAGGCAATGTTTATCAGTTAGAGAATGATCCTTACGCTGAATTTCAGTTCTCATTTGTAGTAGATAGGATGACTTCTTCTAGAGCGGAATTCTGTCGGGCTGTTATTTAACACTAGTCATTTCTCATCTTACCCTTAAAAAAAAAATGTGATTTACACCACTGTAGCTGGCATGACCTAATACAATTTTCTTGGTTGAAACAAGTCTTCAAGGAGTGGGTAAGGCATTCACTGTACTTCAAATTTAAATGCGAAGAAATCAGATTTTAACCGTGTTGGTAATATTTATAAAAGCTAACATCACGGCCAAAAAAAAAAAAAATGTATATTTGTCTGCATGGGGACAGGGAAGGAACCTACGTGAGCCTTACATATCATGGAATGGAGGGGGATGAAGGGAGGCGGAGAAAGCAGGGTCTACTGGATAAGGTCCCCACTTCCGGGGGTTTCTTGTAATTTCAGCAAGATCTGACTGAGCCCTCCCCCATAAAGACATTATAAAGGGAAGCCACCACACTCGCAGAATGGCCCTTATCAGCCGTAAAGGTCAGTACGGGGCACAGACATTCACTTAGGAAATCACAAGTATGACGGATGCCCATGAAGGAAATAATGGAGCTAAGGGACCCATGTGGGAGGCTGAAGCCAGCCACAGAGAGGACCATATACATCAATCACCATAAAAGGTGCAGAAAAAGGTTCACATACACGTGGTGGCATATTCCCATATATTTCCTACAGTTGTTATACTTTAGGCCAGAATCTAAAGCTTTTTAAATTATTTTTTTTTTATTGAATGGGATCTGTTTTTACTTTTTCAGGGTTGGGGGAGAGAGGACAACTGAATGAATGTTGGAAAACAACATCCATTTACCCATTCACAAAGTTCACTTTCTTAAAAAGCTTGTACACATTATACACATGTAGGAAATTCCCAAGAAAAAGTTTAAAATGACCAAAAAAAAAAATACCTTATTCCAAAACCGTGGTAAAAGTGTGTAATTAGTTTGTTTAGATTTGGATTGCCTAGAAGCCAAATACTCCCTATTCCTGTAACACAAATACATGCTCAAGTCGAATCTGGAGAGCCAAGGCCTTATTCTGGTCTGCTTTCTGATGCTGTAATGAAGCACTGACCTAGACCAACTTGGGAGGAAAGGGTTTAGTTTAAGTTACTCGTCTAGCTAACAGTTCCACCAAGGGTGGCCAGGAACTTAAGGAGGAGCAGAGGCGGGAAGCACAGAGCACAGCGGATGCTGGCTTGTACCTGTGGCTCAAGCTCAACCAGTTTTATACAACCCAGAACCATAGGCCCAGGAGAAGCAATGGTCACAGTGGGCTGGAGCCTCGTAATCAATCAACAATCAGGACCATTCGCCACAGACACAGACACAGGCCAACCTGAACTGGGCAATTTCTCAACTGAGACTCTCTTTTCTCACGTGACTCCTGGTTCCAGGTGATGATAATAATTAACAGGACAGGCCAACTCCTAAAAGATCTTTTCATGCATCAGTGGAGATCCAATTATATAATAATAATATATCTGAACATCTGGAAGAATTATCTAGATGAATTCCAATGTACAAAGGCAAGTTTTCAACACACACACACACACACATACACACAAATGTATAAATACATACAGAATAGATGACTCTGATTTTGGACATACATTATAGGTTATAAAAATGTAAGTAATTTGAAACAGAAAAATAGGAAGCACTAAGAAAAGTGGTCGGGGTGGGGGGAGATCTAGTTCTTTCTAAAGACACTGAATTAATTATGAGAAGGAATTACTATGTGGGAATTTTGGATGCTCATCACTGAATGCTCTTGGGTCCTGAATATAGGCAGCTAGTTATAAAAGGTGTAAGTCATCGGTCAAGCCTTTTCCTTTAAACAACTTTTATTACTCTATTTCTAAAATGATACACCATAGTTGAGGGTTTCCCTCCCCCTCCCACCCAGAATACTAATTCCAAGTCAGACACTTGGATTCAAATCCAGCTTCACTACTGCTTACAGCAAGAGAAAGTCAACGTTTCTAGTCCCGGTTTTTTCAAAATGAAAAGAACATCTCACAATGCCGCTGGGAACACTCCAGCCCCTTCGTGTTCCAGTCGCCATTCCCTTTGAGCCTACACAGGCCTCGGCCTATTGCAGAGCCCCTGAAATGCTCTGACAAGCCCTTCATTTCCAACGTCCAACCGCATGTTTCCCCTTTCCTTACTATTCACTTGGCAGTAGCTCGTGCACCATCTTGTGATCTCCTATCCACTGCTGACTCAAATTAATTGAATTGTTTTTGTTTTTAAATTTAGGTAGGCCCCTT
>NW_022196891.1:83133357-83151613 GCF_008632895.1 Mastomys coucha
AAAAAAAATTTTTCCCTTTCCTGGGAACTTTCCCTGGGCCGACCTAGCACAGTGAAGGCAAGGATTAAGACAGGGATTTTTGGTTTTCTCCTCTAAGAGTGCTCCCTAAATGAAGCTGACTTTATACTTACCCCGGAGACTCCATGAGAGGGCAAAAAGGGAAACCTGGGTGGTGGATCATCAAAAAAGACAGGTGGGGAGCGCATGGGAAACCTGCTGATGGTGCCAAGCATAAAGGACACAGTGTAAACATGATCCAAGCTCACTGTGAGAGTCAAAATTCTTTATGACACAGGAAAGGCAGACGACAGACAGCTTGTGACCTGCAGCAGGGGTCAGTGTGTGTATGTCTGTGAGATCACTGCTGGTCAACCCTGAAAACACGGTTCATCCATGTGCCTGGAGTCCCTGGAGTCTTAACATCGACTTGGTGCCTGAACTTGGGGGTTGGGGAAGGACTGCCAGAAAGACCACGCTGTGGGTGGAGGGGTCAAGGACACCAGCGAAGGAAGATAGAGGATGAAAGTGACTGCTGGACGGAAAGAGGACACCCTCGAGGAGGTGGCGCAAAGAAAGAAAGAGGACACCCTGGGGGAGGTGGCAGGCTCCTCCGGACCCTGGGGAGCTCTGGGGGACCGCGAAGAAGGTGCTTCCCAGCTGTGGCGAGCGGGGCGGAGACCACGAGACTGTAATGCACCTGAGCCGTGCAGGAAGATCAGCGAGGCACTGTGTCTCCCGGCCGGGGACACCACACAACGCGGCAGGTGCACAGAGACAGAGGCTGCAGCCATGGCGGAAGAGCGAAGGCAAAGTGCGCGGCCACGCCCCTAGCGTCACAGGGCCGCGCACGCCAGGCGAGCGGCGCCAGCATGGGCGTGCGCATGCGCGGCGCCTGGCGCCCTGCCCCTCAATCTGATTTAGGATGAGCGAGCTGCTCTGTGTTTTGCTGAGAAACGCATTCCATAGATCAGGTTCCTCCATGGTCGTGACTGAGAATAGACTTCTGTCCCGAGAATTTGCTGCAGGTTTTAAACTGCAGTTCTAAAGCTCAGGGTCCACCCCGTTTGGGGACTATTGCTGTCTTTAAATTTTTACAAATATAACCATGTTTTATATAAGCATCCACTTTGGGGCTTGCACCAGATGTTCGTAGTTTTTAGTTTGTTTGTTTGTTTTTGTTTGTTTGTTTTTTTTTTCGAGACAGAGTTTCTCTGTGTAGCCCTGGCTGTCCTGGAACTCACTCTATAGACAAGGCTAGCCTCGAACTCAGAAATCCTCCTGTCTCTGCCTCCCAGGGTGACCCAGCCATAAAATAATTTCTTTGTGTGTGTATGTGTGTGTTTCTTTCTTTTTTTTTTTCCTTTTAGATATTTTTCTTTATTTACATGTAAATTTCTCCTTTCCCAGTTTCCCCTCCAAAAATCAAACAAAGAAACAAACAAAAACAACAAAATCAAACCCCTGTTGCCTCTCCCCTCCCCATGCCTGCCACCCCACCCTCTCCCACTTCTTGGCCCCGGCATCTCCCTACACTGGGACACAGAACCTTTACAGGGCCGAGGTCCTCTCCTCCTATTGATGATCGAATTTGCAATCCTCTACTATACATGTGCTGCCAGATCAATCAGACCCACCATGTGCAGTCCTTGGTTGGTGATTGAGACCCTGGGAGCTCTGAGGGTACTAGTTAGATTGTGGTACATCTACCGAAATTGTGATCTGTTTCTTTTTCTAATAGTTAACAGAGAGGTCTAATTTAATGAGCTAGGACTTCACATTCCTTGGCATGGCTGTTAGCAAAACTGTGGGCAATGATTGGTGGAAATGATTACAAGCTGGTTGTGCGTGGTTCATGACAGCAGGAAGTAACGTGAAAATAAGTGTGGGATTAAGTGACCCACAGCTTCAATTTCTGGATACATCCCCTCCCTAAAGATAACAAATCAGGTACTTAGATAGAGGCTCCCACATCACTGTCCAAAAAAGAGAAAACAACTCCCATGTCCATCTCCATACGGATGGACCGGGTACGTGGCATGTGTGTACCAGTAAGTACGTCACTGCTAACAAAGACAAATTCTGATTCGTGTACAAAATAGCCTAGCTTTGAAAACACTGTGTTAGTTAAAAGAGCCAGAGAGAAAAGGAGAAAGTAACTGACTCCATCCGTGTGTCTTACTTAGAGTGAACAAATTTATAAAAATACAGGCAGTAAAAGAAGGTTTTCCTTACCAGGGTTGATGACAACGGCAGGGTGTGGAGCAGGGGGGTGGGGGTGGGGAGGGGAGGGAGGGGACGTCACTGCAAATCTTCCTTTTAAAGTATTGATACCTTTCTGGAAATTGACAGTGATAACTGTTACCTGAATTGTTGAGTTATTTAATGCCACGAACTTTACCTTTTTTTTTTTTGTTTGTTTGTTTTTGGTTTTTCGAGACAGGGTTTCTCTGTGTAGCCCCGGCTGTCCTGGAACTCACTCTGTAGACCAGGCTGGCCTCGAACTCAGAAATCCACCTGCCTCTGCCTCCCAAGAGCTGGGATTAAAGGCATGCACCACCACTGTCCGGCCAAACTTTACCTTTTAAAATGGCTACAACAGTCAATTTTATTGTACTGTTTCACTACAAGTCTAATGAGGCGAAAGGATGAAATTTTCTTTTGCATAAATATTAAACATAAGCAAAATTTAATAATAGGACGGCAGCCACAGCAAGTGTCTCTTTTTTCATGCAAAACTGGACAAAGCAACCCCTGAGGGAGTTCATGTGACTAAACTACATGGTAATATCTACCATATTTAAGCAATTACAAATTATATTTTTTTTTCTCAGAGTAGCAAGCCTGCTTATACTAGGAATCGCCTGTTGCTAAGATACACTCGATGCTATCACAGTTTTGTACCAGTGCTGTTGTGAGAATGCCCTATTAGCTAGCTAGATTGAAGAGAGGCCATGTCAGTTCTCTGTATCCTGCAGATCTGCTGCTGGGAATACTCATCGTGAAGCCTTTGAGTTCAGGACAGCAGCACCATCTCTGCTCAGACCACGGGAGGGAAGAGAACAGGGGTCGCTAGACCTACCTTCCTTTCAAAAGTTCTTGAGAGCACTCAGCTGGCAGGCAAGAAGAACAGTCTGGTACTCCTCACTCACACTTCATTCGTTCCTGCAGAGCCTTGCTGTGACCTACATTGTAACTTTGAGACAGTCAATCAAGAACAGAATGATTTAGTAGCCATTATCGTCGTCGTCGTCATTGTCGTCATCATCTGTATTCCTGTTTTAAAACGCAGGCCTGTGTGCATAGTCCTTTCGAGGTGCTGAACCCTAACGTAAGTAAATTCTCACAACTGAACTGTTGCTACCGATGCATGACAAACTTAGCTCACTGGATAAGGAACTTGCCTCAACATAATCCAGAGTCATCAGTAGAGCCTGAGCTAACTAACACGAGTGTCACACCAGGGCCGAGGTTCTCAATCGTCACCCACGTCTCCCACTGGCCCACAGAAGTATGGGAAATACCCTAATTGTTCTCCTTAGTTTTTGTGGTCAACTTGAAACAAGCTAGAGAGTCACCTGGGGAGAGGGGAAACTCGACTGAGGAATCGCTTAGATACCCGTGGCCCGCGAGCATGTCCGTGGGAGATTGTCTTGATGGCTGATTGTTGTCGGAGGGCCCAGGCCTCTATGTACCACCATTCCCTGGGAAGGTGATGCTGGGCTGTGTAAGGAAGCTGGCCACACATGAGCCCAGAAGCCTACCCTCTGGTTCCTGCTTCCACTCCGGCTTGCGTTTCTGACCTGACTTCCTGGAGGATGAACTATGACCTGGAAGCGAAGCCCAAACAAGCCCTTGCTGCTCGGACTTGCTTTTGGTCAGAGTGCTCCGTCATGGCTGCAGATAGCAAAAGGAGAGCGCCAGCTATGTTAACATCCCTTGAGCATGTCTTTAGCTCTCAGTTACTTCCTGGGCTCTCTTTCTCCAAATGGATGACTGTCAGTCACAGCAGGTAGGTAATAGGGTTTCTATTCCTACCTGCAGGGTAGGGCTTGGCTTCTCACCTGCAGCTTGACCCTTCCTGGAGTCACAACCCCTGTTAGACTGAGCCCGATTCTTCTGAACCTAATCACGGCGCTCTTTCATCTTTCTATGACTTGAATGGGGAGCTATGGCTCCCGACCCTTTCATCTATAGTTACGAACCAACAGAAGGGTTTCTATTGCTGTACTTAGAGATGCCACCTGGTAGGCACACTGTTGGGGTTGTGTTTGTTTCAGGTCCCGTCATACTTTGAGATATAATTAGGTTGCAGGCTGTCTTGGCTGCCCCTTTTTAAGACAGATCTTTTGCTCTGTGGCATTGGTGGTGGGAATATCCACGGAGCATGTCCCTGCTCCACTTTTTCCCTCTTCCTACAACTTCTTGTTTCTTTGTTGCCGTTCATATGCTTTTAGCCAGTCTGTCCAATCACCCTGTTTGATAACATCAGTGATGATAGGCCAAAAATGCCAGCATAGAGCACACAACTAAAGCAAAGAACGGGAATAAGAAAAACGGTCTTTCATTTTTCAAAAACTTTCGTGTCTATTGGGATAAAAAAGCATACAAGGTTAAGCGGGGTGTGGTGGCACTCACCTTTAATCCCAGCACTGGGGAGGCACAGGCAGCAGATCTCTGAGTCCCAGGAGCAACCAACCTCTGGGAGTGGTGGCAGATACCAGGTCAAGGCTTAATTTCCTGCGCTGTATTTAGGAATTCTTTAAAGTGAATGTGTTATCTTTACAGAACATGTGAAGATCCCGCCCTTGGAGTACAGCATCTGATGTTTGAGATGGTGGCAGTTACATGAAATCCGGTCAATCACCCCTTCTCTCATTTACTAGCCTGAATTTGTCTTCTCTGTTGGTTGAGATTGTTAATTAACTAATTATTAATTTTTACTTATTCTTATCACTGGGCACATGTATGTGAATACCATGCTAGTGTGTATGTCACAGTACACATGTAGGGGACAACTTGGTAGAGTAAGTTGCCTCCTTCTATTTGTAAATGGATTCCAAATGAGTCGCCAGAATTACACACTGCCTGCCTTATTCAGCTCAGCCACCCCGCTAGCTTGGTTGTTATTTATCTACTGCTGCCTTTTGCAAAAACACAGATATACATAAATAAATACATATTTCTCAGCAAGCCCCAGACATAGGCGGCTTAATACATTTTATAAACTGGGAAAGCAAATCCCCTTTACCCAGTTACGAGGGAAACTAAGAAAAACTTAAAGCTCTAATCCTTATCAAATAATAAACTATTGTGAGACTGAGACTGGACCTTTTATCATTGCCTTCATGCTAGGTTTAAGCTTTAGAGTTTAGGTCTTCCACATGCATGTGTGGACATCCCTTCCTCACTACCGCTGCACTCTCTGGATGTGCAAGGTCCCTCTCTCTTTCAATCACTGGGGGCATCATATACTGTGCTGGGAAGGGTTGATAAAGGAGAGAGAGAGAGAGAGGAGTTGTTCAAGTAAAGCCTTGGAGTGTTGCTGGGTTGTCCTGATCGATTATTATCAGTTCGAGTGGTTAATGGTGAAGCAGTGCCCAGACTCTTAGGGAGGATTGTAAGTGGAACTTTTATTCTCCTGTATTAATTGTCTCAGAGTCTTACTGCCTTAGTCTGCTAACTGAGGCCTAGTCCTGAAAGTTCCTAGACTCCATACAATCTAATCTAGGCCTAGAAGGTTTTCAGCCTCTGAGACTTACTGCTGAATGAGCTTACCCCTTCTAGTTCTTTCTGAACTCTGGCTTCTCTCTCTCCTTCCTTTCTTCTCTGCCGGCGCTGCTCACTTGAGTAGCTTCCCTTTCCTCTCTCACAAGAGATGGGCATACTTGTCTTGTCAGATCTTTCTCTGATTGGTCACTTTGTCTGCCACTCAATTAGTCATTACCTTCAAACACGGGTGCTTCCTTCTACCAACTAACTTAACCTTCATTGTTTGGGATTAAAGGAGTATATTAAGAATGGGTCTGGATTCCAGCCAGTGGGGTTAAAGGTGTGTGCTAAGGGCTGAGCCACACCACAACTAAAAACAGTGGGTTTTTTTTTTTCAGTAACTAATACAATCTTGGGGTTCACAGTGTGATCAAATATCCTGCACCAGAGGACAGTAGAAGCGCCCTAGCCAGCGGCCCCCAGCTCAGTCACTGTCTAACCTGGGCATCCAAGTCTTGCTCTTCACCTTACCTCATGGCTCTTCTCTACCCTAGGAGAGAGGTTGTCCTTTGTGGTCACTTCCTAAGGAATGCTTCTCAGATTCCTGAGTTCCTCCTCTAAGTCTGCCTAGGCTCCCAGCAACCTCTCCATCCACTGTATTGCCCTACATGGCCTAGGATTATTATGCCATCTCTAATGATAGCTCTTGGTGGACATTCCAATCCAGAGGCAGATGCTGCAGTGACTGCTAATCAGGCCCTTGAGGGGAGAGTCTCATCCTATAAATCCCTGGAGCTGTAGCATCCCAGAAACTAAATATAAGAAAAGGAAGAAAAACAGAAAGACATGTCACTGTCAGTGCTGGTCAGACTTCCGCACTCTGCCACATTGGTTTACTAGTTGTGTAAGTACACGAATGTTAAAATGCTGTAATGGGAATAAGGATTTCTAGTCCCTCTCAGGAACGACAGCTGTGTGCCATTAGACAGGCCGTGGGTCTCGCTGGATGTGTTCTCTGGCTGCATGATAAGGGAACCAGGCTTGACAACCTCACCAAGCCAATGATTTTAGGACTGTGAAAAACTCACATGTTCAGCTGTCTCCACTATTCCTATGGTAATGTCTAAAGGTGTAAAAGAAGACTATAGAATGCATGGCCAATCTGATGGCAGTCCCTGCTGTTCATTTTATTCTAGCATGGACTACTTTCAGAGGGGTGTGTGTGTGTGTGTGTGTGTGTGTGTACCATTGACCCCCTAGATGACAACAGTATATGTGAGGATATGACAGTGGATTTCCTGTACATGTGGTTATGATCTCGTAATGTATCTTCAGACGATAAGGAAGCTTTGGAAGCTGTTGATGATTCTCACTGCGAAGGCAAATCAATACCGTTCCTCTTTCAGACTATGTTTTAAATAATTTGCTTTTTTGTGAAATGGTGTGATTTCAGTCTTTAAAAGCAGGTAGACATTCTTAGGCCGGCGTGATGGCTAAGTGCGTCAAGGTGCTTGCCATCAAAGCTGCAGATTTGTGTTTGATTCCTGGAACTCCATGGTGCCCCCCCCCCAATAAAAAAGGTCTGCCACAAGTTTTCCTCTACTTCCCACATGTAACCCTTGGTTATGTATGTATCCCTACCCACACAGACAGTTAATAAATTAATTAATTAATGCAATAAAATATACTTTAAAAAAGCAAGTAGTCTTTGTGTGGATTGAAAGTGAATGTAAGGCTAGATGTCTAAAAGAATTCAAAGGAGGGTCTTTGAGAAATATGTATCCATTCGTATTTATATACATAGTAACCAAAGGCTGGAAGGAAGACAAAACTCCACAGATGGATAAAGGAGAATGAGAGTGAGATGTTCTTTAGCTTTGGAAAAGGAAGTAAGACTTGTCACATGCTCTCATGGGGACAGATTTCTAAAGTTGTTCACTAGAGGATAGTTTATGCTGTGTGACTCCATCTCTTGGGTATCAGAAGTAGTAAAATTCATAGAACACACAGAGCCTCAACAAGCCCGAGCACAGAGTGGAGAGGCTGTGAAGTCCCTCTCATGGGAAAGCCTTCTTTTAAGAAAACAAAATAGTGTCTCCTATGTCTAAGTTTTCAAGACTTACAAGTTATGATATAACATGAATTTTATTCATGTACTTCTGTAACTTTCCTACATGCACATGGGATGATTTTTGTCTTGCTATCGCTAGTGTCCAGTTTATATGAAAAGATCTGTACAGGATCACATTTTTAAAATACGCCTTCGCGATGCCTCTGCTGCCAGGAACAGTTACCAGTTTTCCAAATGTTCTTTAGGAACAGGGTGCTGCTGATCTCCCCTGTTGTGTCTGTAGCCCTGTCTCCTGCTCTTCTTGCTACACTGTACACCAACAGTGGGCCGGATATGGTGCCCTGCCTCCTGCTCTCTGTTCCATCTCACTCTGCCTGTGTGCCATCTCCTCTGCTTCCAGAGACAGGGTCTTACCATGCTTCCCTGGCTGCCTTGAAAGTCACTCTGTAGACCAGGCTGATCTTGAACTCACAGACCTCTGCCCACCTCTGTCTCCGCCCCCAGCCTTGCCCATTTTCTTTATGATCTACCTTCTGTACCTGCATTGGTTGTCTTTTGTTTGTTTACCAACAATGTAGCTGTGTGACAACAAGGTCAGTGTAGCTACCTGAAAGCATCCTGGAATGTTTAGTAGACAAGCAGTTAAAGCCTCTGATCCTTAGAGCTGCGTCAAAATAAAACGCAAAAAATAAATAAACGCACCACTTGATATGTTTTAATTTTTGTATTTTTACCAAATTAATTTTTACCCAACATAGCGTTTTTATTAATTATTTGGTAAATGTATACACTGCACGCTGGTAGAAAATCTGAAGGCTAGCTTTTGGAACCTTAAGTAGCAAGCTCAACTGCTTGTTGCAGTTTGTATCAGTGATGACTTTGAAAACTGAGATCTCATCCCCTCTCCTCCTTCCCTCCCCTTCTCATCCTCTTTTCTTCTCTTCCCTCCCCTTCCCTGTCCTGTCCTCTCCTTCTCTTAGCTCCTCGCCAGCTCTTTCCATCTTCCTCTCCCCTCTCTATCCCCTTCCCTCTCTCTCACCTCTCCCATCCTCTGTTCTAGCTTCCTCTCTCTCCTCCCAATTTTGTCTCTTTTATTTCCTCCTCCCTCCTTCCCTCCCCCCTTTCTCTTTTCCTCTTCTCTTTCATTCTCTTTGTGTGTCTGTGTTTTTGTGTCTCTCTCTACACAGTGCAGCCTGACCTACAATTTCTATTCTCTCTCTAAACCTGCCTGTTATTGGGATTGAGGTGTGGGCCAATACTCCCTGATCATTTCTGTCTTCTAACACTTGTACATTCTTCTTAGGGCTGGTCCAAAAGCATATAAATGTTTAATGCTTCCTAAGAAGACAGTGGGTTAATGCTAATAAAAATATTGTCTCACATCTTCCTATCAAAAAATGCTATCCATGGACTACCCTAGTATTTCCTGCTTTTAATAATAGGTCAAGAAGGTCATTAAAACAGTAGCTTCATTTTCATGAGCATGCAGGATTTAGTTTTCCTAATAGCAAATATGAACTGCATCCATGATTGATTTTAGGTCAAAATAATTTCAGTTTATTTTGACTATATTATATAAAGAACTCCCAAAGACTGTCCATCAATTAGCAGAGACAGTAAGATATGAGCTTGCTGTATAGACCAAGCTGGGCTTAAATTCAGAGAGCTCCACTTGCCTCTGCCTCTGTCTAGATCAATGGTTCTCAACCTTTCTAATGATGAAACCCTTTAATACAGTTTCTCATGTTGTGGTGACCCCCCCAACCATAAAATTGTTTTCACTGCTAGTTTATATCCATAATTTTGCTACTCTGGCATAATGTAAATATATGTATTTTCCTATGGTTTTAGGTGCCGCCTGTAAAAGGGCTTGATAGACCCCCAAAGGGGTCATGATCCACACATTGAAATCCACTTGTCCAGATCATAGACACAGAATCAGAAATACAAAATACGTAAATCCTTAAAGGATAAAACAATTAGTTTTCATCCATTTATTTGTTTCTTCTCTATATAAAATAAAGTGTTGCTGTGCGCCTGATAGCTTTTAAGCCGGCTTTCCCTGCAGGAAGGTTCCTTGTTCACACAGCTCCCACGGGAGTTTCGTATCACATAGGTAGAGTTGAGCAGCAGAACAATGTCTATGGTTATTGAAATGATCATGTAGGCTAAGAATTGCCTTGCTGCTCCTGTTGGAGGCTGGTTCTGCCAGCTGCATGGCTAACATCTGGAGGTCACGTGAAGTGATAACTACCAGTAATTTGTGGTGTTCCGAGCAAGCAAGCTAACAGGAGAGGAGAGGGTAAACTCCATGTCTCCTCTAACACTCTCAGACTTACGATCTCATCATTGCCTTTAAGTCATTCACTGGGCCACTGAAAAGACTGAAGGGTCAATAACTGTGTTCGTTGTCATCAAGCAAACCTGCAGAGGACACAGAAAGGTTCAACAGTGAAGTCCCATGGCGATTCTATCCACTCAGGGCAAGGTTTTCAGGTTGGCCCTGATGTAAACAGATATGTCTGTCATTGCTGCAGTCGGTGCTTTGTGATAAAGCACATTTGTCTCTCGGAAAGTCATTTGAGAGACTTGTTTATTTCTGAATATGGGGGAGAACAATACTGTGATAGAAAAAGCCCAGCTAGTCTCTGACCCAACCAACAGTCACCGTCTGAGCTGCGCTCTGCAGACCTCTCTGACATCTCTGATAGCATCTATCAGAGGCGTCTCTCTGGGGATTTCGCTCATACAGTATTTGCTAACAATGGCATGTTCTCATACTGTCTTTATGGCCCTCTGTGCATACTCAGCAGTATTTCAGAGATAACTGTGAGTGAAAGAAAAGAAGAGTGTCGGGCAGAAAATGCCTAGCTGTTATCTGTCCCAATTACAGGAGGCAGAAGCCCAGGACATAGATGCTGTGGAAACCAGAGTGGAGGTGACTCAAAGATTTAACATACAACTACTCAGATTAGCCAGATGGCTCATGGGCAAATGTGCCACCAACTCCGTATCCTGAGTTTAATTCCAGGAGCTACATGGTGGCAGGAGAGAACTGATTCCTGCCTGTTTTTTCTCTAACTTCCACACCCAACTCATGGCATATATTCCACACACATGCACATATCTGCACAGGTACTCACTTGGGCATATACAGACAATAAACAAAATAAAATTAAATAAAGAACTACTATGTGATCAAACTTACAACTGCCGAGTGTATATACCCAAAGGAATCAAAGTTTGTGAATAAACACCTGAGCACCTATGTTTGCCACAACAACCAAATTGTAGCATCAGGATAGGTGCCTGTGAAATGGACATATGCCTGTGTACACATTTGGCACATGCACACAATGGGATATTGAGATGCAATGAGGAATTAAATCATGTGGTTTCTAGGGAAATGGATAGAGCTAGAGTTCATCCTGTCAAGTGAAATAAAAATAAATTTGGAGAGACAAGTATCATATGTTCTCTTTTTTAGAGAGAGCCTGAAAAGATGACATGAACATTGACGTAGGCTATAAGGGAAGAAAGGAGACCAGGGGCATGGGCAGGAAAGGTAAGAAGGAGAGGGAGGGACTATGACCGGAGTTTATACATGGATGGGAACAATCTGATGAGTTTTAGCTTTTCCTACATTCACTACATATTGTGTGTGTATGTGTGTGTGTGTGTGTGTGTGTTGTGTGTTTAAAGTAAGAACAAAACCCAGTTTTTCTTTTAACTGGTGGTCTCCCTTGGTAGTGAATAGGCTGTCCCTTATGGTCAGAGATTGTGAGGGTCATGTCAGTTAGTTTTAAATCTGAAGACATGATTGTAGTCTGTTTGTCTAGCCTTTTCTTCCAAGGACACCATTGGTTTTAATTACTGGATTTAGTTTTTAGTTTAGTTTAGTTTTGTTTTGTTTTGTTTTTTACCTCTGGTTGATTAAATTCCTTCTTCACAGTTGTCCCTACATTGCCCATTGTGAAATGGCTGAGGCTGCTGTCTTACACACCTAACCCCCATCTTCCCCCACCCCCATCATTCCTTCCCAGCCCAGCAATCGCCCCCAGCAGCCCCCACATGCCATTGTTTGAGGAAGGAGTTCTCCTACTTCTTGCTGTTCTTGCCTTTTACAGTTGAGCCACACAAGCTCTCTAAAGGTCAGTGGAGTGGTGTAGCCATGAACGTCACCTGCTTTCAAATGGGAGAAGATCACCGTTGTAGCGGTTCAGCGGGGCACTTGCACAGCATAGCCAGAAATGTACATTTTCCCCATATTTACCATCTTCTAAATGTGACTATCCCAAATGTCAAAACATAGCTCATCGACCATTACTTCCAGCAGAAAGTCGGGATATGTCGTTAGTGCTCTAGAGATGATGTGGAAGCTGGGTCAACTGGCTTTCCTGTTGTCTCTCGGTTGTTCTGTATTTCCATGGCACAACTCACCTTAGTTATCATCACCTGAAGATTGGTGAAACATAAATCCAGCTGGCTAAGCTGTTAGTAGGATGGCTGCTTGCCAGTTGTGTCCTGTGTTGTATGTGATGCTGTAATTGAAAGACATGCACTCTTTTTCTTCTTTTTTTTATTAGATATTTTCTTTATTTACATGTCATATGATATCTCCTTCCCCAGTTTCCCCTCTGAAAAAAATAAAATAAAAACAAAAAACAAGAAAAAAAAACCCTGTTCCCTCCCCCCTCCCATGCTCACCACTCCACCCTCTCCTGCTTCCTGGTCCTGGCATTCCCTTACATAGGGGCATAGAACCTTCACAGGGCGAAGGGCCTCTCCTCCCACTGATGACCAACTAGGCCATCCTCTGCTATACATATGCTGCTGGAGCCATGAGTCCCACCATGTGTACTCCTTGGTTGGTGGTTTAGTTCCTGGGAGTTCTGAGAGTACTAGTTAGTTCATATTGTTGTTCGTCCTAAGGGGCTGCAAACCCTTCAGCTCCTTGGGTCCTTTCTCTAGCTGCTTCATTGGGGACCCTGTACTCAGTCCAATGGATGGCTGTGAGCCTCTACATCTGTATTAGTCAGGTACTGTCAGAGCCTCTCAGTAAGGCCTGCACTCTTAAAGGACTTCTACTCTTTTAAAAAATATTTTTCTTTATAGTATAGAGAAGGCTAAGGGGGAGTCACTATTCATTGGGGATCAGGTCATGAGAAGGCAGCCCTATGGATGGCTCCACACACCCGTGTGCATATGAGCAGCACCGATCTGACTCAAGGAGAACGTGATGTTGGGAGGATGCTGGGGTGAGTGGTCCCAGGAGGAGATGGAGGGGGATAATAGGAGATGGATATGATCAGAATACTCTGTATAAATGTATGAAATGAGATGATGGATAAAAATGCTACAAACGGGAAAAGAAAAAGAACCTGCAGGATGAGAAAAGGGTAAAAGTTGTATTATCTGCTTAATAGTTGGAAACTGTTACAGACACCAAAATTGTTATGTTGAACATTTCTAGGATACTTTATGCAACACTAAAAATATGGTAGTAGTGAGAATGGATTTGTTCCTGAGAGGCATCCACCGTGTGCAGGACTTGCATCTGTATTTGTGGAGAAAGTGGTCCAGCAATGTGTGTTATTAAATTTGAGAGAGATAACAAGAATGGCAGTGTCACACAGTTCCCGTCACTGTCAACTTCAGTTGCATATTCAGACACCTCTGGGAACTTAACAACGGCTGCTGTGCCGAGGGTTCGTAATACAGTTTGTTATACTCAAGCCTCTGGCGATTCCGGTGCCTTTTGGAAATATCCATACCCAACATGGAACAGGAATCCTCGCAGGATTTGGACTGCTCAAATGCTGGTCACATCTTTCAGATTTCCCACTACGCCTCTCAGTAACAAGTATTGTTACGGTACAATGAATATTTGGTGATGCATTTCTTGAATCCATTGAAAAATGTATTCAATCAATGCAAATATAATCTCCACTACTTCAGTGCTTGGAGTCAAGTACTGTTGGTGAGAGACCAGTAGTTATGGAGTTTATAGTCAATGGGGAGATAAGAAAAAACAGCATGGTGGAAATAATAAATACTAAAGGAGAGGACCGGGCAAGCTTTAGACATTCTAGGAGAAATAACTTGTTTATAGCCATGTAATATCAGAGAAGTGTCTAATGCAATGAACACCACAGTCCTCAGAGTCGGTGCTGTAGCAGAAATACACAAACAGTGAGAGACGTGGCTCAGAGAACACTGCTGTCCGCATCCCCTCTCTCCACGGAAGCTTGGTGTTTCTCTACGGCAAGTCACTGTGCCTAGCAATACACTTTGTTGCCTCTCTCTGCCTCTTTTCCTCAATCTGGCTCTGTCTCATTTTACCCCAAGCCCGAGAATAAAGCAATCCCCTCTCTGATTAACTGGTGAGATCTTTCTATGGTAACGAGATTGTTCTCTTGGATGTATGAAGCATGTGTGGCTTAGAGATTGTCCACTCATCCTAGATGTGAGCTGGCTGGATGCTGCATGGCTGATGCGTGAGGGACTGAATGTGTTGAGTGGCATCAGCTAGGAAACATAGCAGCCAAGTCAAACAGCGGGTACTGAATGTACAACTTCATGTCAGTTAAGCAGTGTTCTGAGCATAGTTATTTGAGTGTTGAGAAGCTGAACTCAATGTTCCTTGGAAGGCTCAAGCCCCGCACTTGGGTGCCAATATTTAGATAATTAGAGGGAGATCAGTCACCGTGTGGAAGAGACAGTCCTAGTTCTCCACGGATAAATAGAGCATTGTGGAACATTTCCAACAACTTTCCTCGAAATGACCCCTCTGAGGTGGAAAAGAGCAATGAAGAAGCGATTCCATTTTATAAAGGCCTTCCCACTTCTGACCACTTACACTACTAATGCACAAGATGTAAAAAAAAAAAAATCCCACACCAACGCTCTCTGCGTCTTGTAAGTCTGCTACCCGTGAAGTCTCTCTCTCACAGTATCTGCATCTCGATGTCTGTAAGCACGGGTTGGGTTAAAAGCCCCGTTTGACAGTTTCTGAGATGCTATGAAGCAAAACTCACTTTTCAGCACTGATTAGCTCAGTTCCCCAGCTGTGCAGCACCACGCCCTGGGGTGATACTAAGAGGGAGCACCCAGACACGTTTATATTGGCTTAAATTTGTAGCTTTTATTCAGGAAGTTATTTTTTAATTACATTGTGATGTTGTGACTTTGCCATTGTAGCCTGTATAACATGGAACAGTAACTCAAGGGAATGTTTGGCTCCTTTAAAGAAATGTTAACAGCAGAGAGGAGAGAGAGGTTAACTGAAGCAGGAAGTGAATTAACTAATTACCTAATGAGTGAGTTCACTGACTCCAACTCCTGAATGTATCAATATGTCAATGAAGACCTTGCCTGAAAAAGAGTATGTTCAAAGTTGTAAGCCAATAGATGAAAATGCAACCGAGTCAAACTCCGCTGAACTTTTTAACAACACTTATCTCTGTAATCGCTTCAGAACTCCATGTCAGTTTTCAAACAGGAAGAGCAAGTTGAAAAGGACAAAACAAGGTTGATGTCACAGATATCTAACCTTTCCAGAAAGAAAGTGGTTAAGCAGTTTATCATGGTGTGAGACCTTTCAATAACTGATGACAAGTTCACAATTTTAAGATATAAATCGAATCTTTGGCTTCTTCATTGTTCTTAAGCACACTCTAAAATGTGGGAAACAAGGAAGAAGATCTTAAAACACATGTTCCTCTTGAGGTGGGTAGGACAGATATGTCTGGATGGCACTGTGGCTATGTGTTGTGTGAAAGGCTTATACAATGGGAAGATGGGGCTCTGTGTCAAGACGTGCAGAAAGTCCATGCTGGCCCTGATGGAGAAGCACCTTCCAGTCTGGCCAGAACGAACTGGAATTAGAGTTGATTGTCTTGCATGCTTGTTTGCACATATGCAATGCACACTAACAGTTAGAAATCTTCAAAGGTCCTCTTGAAAGTTTGGGGTCCTATTTAGTTAGGTAATTGTTTTGATGATGGGGATCATGACCTCCATCTGGAGCAGCGGCTCTCAGCCTCCCTAATGTGAAGCTCCTGTAATACAGTTCTTCACGCTGTGGCGACCTCCCTCTAGCACAGCGGCTCTCAGCCTCCCTAACGCTGAAGATCCTGTAATACAGTTTCTTCACGCTGTGGCGACCTCCAAGCATGAAATGATTTATTTATTTATTTATTTTATTTTATGTGTATGAGTACACTGTAGCTATACAGATGGCCATGAGCCATCATGTAGTTGCTGGGAATTGATCTCAGGATGGCCCAGCTCGCTCTGGCATAATACGCTGTAGCTGTCTTCAGACGTACCAGAAGAGGGCGTCAGATCTCATTACGGGTGGTTGTGAGCCACCATGTGGTTGCTGGGATCCGAACTCAGGACCTTCGGAAGAGCAGTCAGTGCTCTTACCCGCTGAGCCATCTCGCCAACCCCATGTTGTTGCTACTTCATAACTGTAGTTTTGCTGCTGTTATGAATCAGAATGTAAATATCTGATATGCAACCCCTGCGGAAGGGTAGTGACCCACAGGTTGAGAACTGTTAGTCTAGACAGGAAGACAAGAAGCAAGATGGTTCGCTAGACATGCCCCAAAGCATCATTAATTTTAATACCAAATGAAAAGACTATTCTTTATTTTAAGAAATGTAGAATGTTTAACAAAGTGTACCGAAGTGTGGGCTCTATCTCTTGGCTTGGTTGTAGGTGTGAGGAAGGATAACCAGAGACAAGAGTAGCCGGTCTCTAGCTCTGAGAGGCATAGGCTTGGGTTTGAGCAAAAGACTGAATCTGGAGAAGTCAGAACGAGGCTCCCATGTAGCATTTAAGCCGACAGAAACAAATAAAGGCTACTTCTCAACTGAAAGTCACGTGGACCAGCGTCATCGGTCTCCTTCACTAATCTTTAAGTCTATCCCATACTTGGGAAGACAGAGAAGCAAGCTAAATATTGAAATCTTCTATCAAATCAGGCTGGTTTTGTTTTTAACATGGGAGTGACATGCTCATGCATCTAATGAGCTCGCTTGGAGAAAATAAAAATATATTTAAGGACAATATATGGGAGCATTGAAAGAAGCTGTGAGGAGAGACTCATTAGAATTCTGCTTCAGTAGATCAGAGGGGAAAAGAGAGGGTACAGATGGAAAAGACTGAGAACAGAGGGCCCCGTACGCTCGGGGAAATTTAGAAAATAGCTCTAAAAGCAATTAACAGGGCATGGTGCACAAAGGAAAGACAAGAACAGTATGGATATAATGCATTTGGTTTTTGGTTGATTGTTTAAGATGCCAAAGAGCAACTGAAGGTAGGAGATGAAAGTCGGAGCTTAGATTAATGGTGAAAATAAAATGGAGTAGTCACTAATCTCATCTGAAGGGCATTCCTAGGAAGAAAAGCTGCCCAGGGGAATAGTAGTAACAGGTGTAGGAGGCAGAGGGGTTAGGCTGTCGTGAAAGCAGACAGCTGCCTTGAGAAGTGGGGAACAGCTGGTCGGTGCTGTAAGCGGGCGAACCAGGGCCATTGGATTTGGGAGCTGGAAGCAAGGTGACCTAGAGAGCTTTGAAAAATGTATCCAGTACAGCAGTCAGATTGCAACCCTAGCTAAAATCTGTGAGTGAACAAGTATGAGCAGCAAGTACAATTGAGAATTCAACACACACACATAAATTCATGAAAGCAACAAGGCTGCCACGTTCGTTATTCGTCTCACTGCTGTGACAAAATACTCTACAGGAAGCAAAGATAATGAAGAAAGGACTTATTTTGGTTCACACATTGAGTGGACATTCCACCAAGGAAGGAGCTTGGTGGCAGGGGCTTGGTGGCAGGAGCTTGGTGGCAGGGGCTTGGTGGCAGGGGGCTTGGTGGCAGGAGCTTGGTGGCAGGGGCTTGGTGGCAGGGGGCTTGGTGGCAGGAGCTTGGTGGCAGGGGCTTGGTGGCAGGAGCGAGCTTGGTGGCAGGGGCTTGGTGGTAGGGGCTTGGTGGCCGGGGCTTGAGGGAGCATTGCATCTATAGTCAGGAGGAACAGAGATGAATGGTTGTGGCCAGATAGCTTCCTCCTTTTTATTCCATTTAGGACCCAAGTCCAGAGACTGATGCCACAGTCCTTTAGAGTGGGTTGTTAGTCCTCAAGGTCTCAGTCATACCTCCATCGAGACGGATCCCTCACAAGTATGCCTAGAGACTAACATTAAAAAAAAAAAAATCAACCCTGGCAGCTGCGCTCAAGGCTTGTCTGCTAGGTGACTCCAGATCTTGTCCAGGTGACGATAAACAGTAATTGTGGCTGGAGGAGACGGATATTTAAAAATATGTTTTCATCAAGTAAACTGTCAGGAGAGTTCATGGAGTAGAGGGGAAGCAGAGGAGCCAAGAGAGCAGTGGGGGGTCTTCAAAGATACACACGTTATGGATAGGTTCTAGCTCCCACATGTGTGAGACCGAGAAAGCAATGC
>NW_022196891.1:83158872-83160315 GCF_008632895.1 Mastomys coucha
TATGGATAGGTTCTAGCTCCCACATGTGTGAGACCGAGAAAGCAATGCGAGTCTTCAAAGATGCACACCTTACAGGTAGGTTCTAGCTCACATACATGTGGGACCAGCATTCAAGAAGCAGAATCGGAAGGGCCATGGGTTCAAGCCAAGCTTGGGCTATCTGGGAAGTTTGAGACCAGGTTAGGCTATATAGTAAGACCCTATTAGAGATAGATGGCAGATGGCTCTATCTATTTATCTATCTATCTATCTACCCATCCATCATCTATCTATCATCTATCTATTAATCTATCATCAGCATCATCTATCAATCTACCTATCTACCTATCTATCATCTATCTATTAATCTATCATCATTACCTATCTATTAATTTACCTATTTACCTCCTATCTATCATCCACTTATTAATCTATCTATCTATCTATCCATCCATCCATCCATCCATCCCATCCATCCATCCATCCATCCATCATCTTGTCTAGGAAGAAAAGGAATGGAAAAGAGGTTGATGATTCAAGAAAAACAAAAACTTGAAGAAAAATGGCTGAGAGAAGGAACCACTACTGCTTAATCATGAGTGCATAAGAAACTGCAATGAAGGTAATCTACATTGTCCTCAAATTCATAATGAAAAGGGAACTAGAACTAGATGTGTTGTTCTTGTATTGGAGAGTGTAAATGTGAATGCTGAGAAGAGGGGAGGTGCTTGGTTTGGGTGGGTACCATTATTGTGTTGTGTAGTCTACTCAAGGAAAGGTTTAAATGAAAAAAAATGGCAAATGCTTTGGGCTTTCTAAACAGTTTTAAAAGAGTTTTCTGTAACAGTTTCTGAGACAGTTTGGTGTGGAGAAGGTATTGAGAGAAGCAGAAGGCTGGGAAGTGAGGTGTGAAAAAGGACACGGAGGACCAGAGGAGGGCAAGTCAGAGCAGCATTCGAAGGCCTCCCCGGGGAGGGTATTGTGCTAGGTCTCTAGAGCTGGCCTTCCGGAATAGGAAAGGTGGGCTAGGAGGGTGATCTGTGCTTCACACCAAAGAGGAAGAAGACGCCAAAGAGTCTTCATGGAACATGAGACAGGACATCTGGATCTAAAGCAAGTGCACTGACCAAGTGGGAAGCTGTGTGCTGCAGTGAAGGGAGATGGATATGCCCCACTAAAAATAGACCGTTTGAAATGGCAATCTTCCTCTATGACCCAGTCCGGGAACCATGAGGGAACACTGAGCCAGGAATGTCACAAGGTATATCGCAGAAGTCATCACAAGGTGACTTTTGATAGTTACTGGGACAGAGACCCTGGCACTCATTGTAGTGAGGCTTATCAAAAGACGCAGGTGGTGAGGTAAATGGAGGCAGCTTCAAGCGAGAGACGGGAGCATGAGGGCATAGGGAGATGGCTCAGTCATGAGGGCATAGGGAGATGGCTCAGTCATGAGGGCATAGG
>NW_022196891.1:83161962-83171061 GCF_008632895.1 Mastomys coucha
ATAGGGAGATGGCTCAGTCATGAGGGCATAGGGAGATGGCTAAGTCATGAGGGCATAGGGAGATGGCTAAGTCATGAGGGTATAGGGAGATGGCTAAGTCATGAGGGCATAGGGAGATGGCTAAGTCATGAGGGCATAGGGAGATGGCTCAGTCATGAGGGCATAGGGAGATGGCTCAGTCTTTAAAGTGTTTTCTGGGTAAGCATGAAAATCTGAGTTTGGACCCTCTGCAGCCATGGAAAACACTGAATACCTGTCATCCCAACACAATGTCTACAGCTCACTGGCCAGCTGTCTCAGCCATCAATACATTCCTGGTTCAGTGACAGATCTTGTCTCAAAAACATAAACATAAAGTGGAGAAATAATTGAGGGAGGAAACATCTGAATTGAACCTCTCCCTGTCTCTGTCTGTCTGTCTGTCTGTCTGTCTGTCTGTCTGTCTGTCTGTCTCTCACACACACAGATAAACACATAGAAACATACAAACATATAACCACACATATACACATACACATACATACATACACACATAGTATGCACATATACACTACACACATACATGCAAGCACACATGAGAGAGAGAGAGAAAGAGAGAGAGAGAGAGAGAGCGAGCAAGAGAGAGAGAGAGAGAGAGAGAGAGAGAGAGAGAGAGAGAGAGAGGAGAGAGTTACAGAGGTTACAATAAGACAGCAGATAAAAATCTTTCGACTGAAGACTGAAGAGAGCCAAGAAGGGAAGGGCTTCCCCCAATGCTGCTTGTTTGTGTTGTGGAAAAAAATGTCTCATAGGAAGTCACAGGATGTGAAAAGCACACAAACAGATTTTCCGTCATATTTTCCTTTACTGAGCTGACATGTAGAAAGGCCTTAGGCTGTGGAGCGAGTATCAGTAGCTGGCTTTTATACGGCATGGCAAAGGCAGGGGTTGGTCCCTTGGAGTAGAGGCCTCTGGTGAGCAGGTTCTGTGAACAATGGCTGTGCTCCAATTGAACACTTTCAAGAGACGATTATTATAGGAAAAGACCGTTCAATCGCACCTTTTTTCGGCCACAGCTGTGTATGAGTGGCAGCCACCCTACTGAGGACACTACCTTTGATTGCCAAGCTTAAAATTTTTTGCAGGCATTTTTCTTCTTCCTAGTAAGTTAAAAACCAGGGTCTTTTTCTGTGTTTATCCAGGAGAATATACTCAAAAGGGTTTGAATGGACTTGATGAAAATGTTTAATTAGTTAATGATTCCTGCTTACTTAGGTTGGGGGGAAAATGTGGATTTATGGATATTTTAAATGAAATTTACTCTGCAGTAGATTTACAACTGGACCAGACCAGATAGATGAGCAGTTACTAAGAGTAGGGAAGACAATTTCTGAAATGGTTATACTTCATGTAGGAATTATGGCAGGCTTTTATGACACTTTCTCCTTAAATGTTTCCTTTATTTTCATAGAACTAGAATGTGACCGTTTCCTTCACACACCTAGGGACTAGAACTCCAAAAGCCAAGTGTCCTCTGGGCCCTCCTGGCCCCTCAGACCAAACGCACAGATCCAGGCTTGCTCTTTGCACAGGTCACAGTGTTATAGGGGATTATACACCATGGCAGTGGCAACATCTATAGTCACATCATGTTTGTCTCTGTATCTCAGGCTCCTCCTCCGTGTCTCTATGCCAAAACCTTCGCTTTTCTCTTGTAAGGACGCCATTCATCTGGTGCAGCTCCTCCTCTAAATCCTACATCATTTCTACTTGAGATTCCCAATCTGCTTCCATCAGCAGACACTGAATCTATCCGAATAGTGACTGACTTGGGATATTCGGGCATTTCGGGTAGAGGCATCCGTTTGAAGGACGTGGGCAGTATTCAGCTCCTAACAAGCCATAATTAAACGTCTCAGACATGTATTATTTTAGTTTGGAAATTGTCAGCCAGACCAGCTGTAAAGGGAAGGGCTTGCTGGATGGAGAGGCCAAAAAATGTGGAGGCCTCAGGATGTAACACAGGAAGTGGTCTGGCAGGGGAGCGCTCCCCTGGGATCTTTGTGTCCCAGAGAGGATTTACGGGATAAACTTGCAGCAAGCTCCTTGGCCTTGTGCGTCTCTATGGTCTCCTGACTTTTCAATAAATGAGAAAGAATAAGCAAGCCCCACCCTTGAAAGGCTAAAGCGTAACCTTTCATACTCTAGACTGGACCAAAGAAAGGACTCAATTTGTATTTCAACTTTCTACTCAACTAACCAGCCTGCAAGCCACACAGGACACCTAGTGTCACAGAAACGCATTTGCTCACCGAGTCAGCAAAGCCAGCAGGTACACTAGGGTTTGAACCTTTGTGGGAAATACGTCGCTCAAGTCGTCTGTGGCTTCCTGAGTAGAGAGAAGGGGTTTGCGAACATCTGTTTGGTCCCAGGCCTAGGAAGTCTCTGAACCAGAAAACAGCAAGTTCCACTGGTCACTGGCTCAGAAGTCATGACCAAGCCACACACTTGATTATTATTCCAATTCTTCCCAAGAAAAATTTAGTTGAATGTGATCCTTTAAATTCTTTCATTTGTTTATTGTGTGCATGCATGCTTGCGTCCATGCCATCTTATCCCAGTCCATCAGGAGGGTGGAGAACAACCCACAAGACTTGGTTCTTTCCTTCTATCACCTGGGTTCATGGAGAGAATTCAGGTGGTCTGGCTTGGCAGCAATTACCACTCCCCACTGATTCTTAATCCCAGTGAGGGGGAAAAGTGATTCTTATGAATAATACTAGTATATTTGTATGCTGTTTATAATTTGTAATCCTCTTTAAAACCTCTTCAATAGACCCTCATATAGTTCTAGGCTATAAAATTAGTTTAGGAAAATTAAGCAATTAATTTAAATTCATGATGGCCAGTTTGTGGATTCAAGTTTAAGCTTTCTGTCCTACATCCCTTGCTTTTTTAAATAATGAAAAGAGGAAACATTGGAGGGCATATACGAATTGTATCTCAGTCTTCAGTGGTATGAAAAATTAAGCTAAGCTTCCGGTACCATGAGGGCTTCAAAGCTGGAGGCCTGGCAGTTTAACCCCCACTCCCTCGTTTGAACCAGAGAGTGATGCTCATGATTCAGGAAAGCCGACTGACTGTTCATGGAGTGGATCGTCACTCTTCACACTCATGGGCTATGTTTCCAATGAAGGAGCTCCTCCGAGCTGTAACGCACAGGTCCTCCTGTCCCTGGGTAAGGTTTGATTTTCTGAATACCAGCAACTCTGGCTAGTGGAGCAAATGTGTTTGCATAATGCGCTGGTTGCCATGTGTTTGGGAGATGTTCCCATATGCGATTGTTGACACAACAGCGATGCAGCTTTCAAATGTTGAGACTATGAAAATGTAATGTGATTGGCCTTGGACAGGGGCCTGAAACAGACCACCCATCGTATTTATTTTGCTGCCAGGCAGGTCAAACAATCTCCCTTGTAGAGCTTTGAAGCTTCTTGATAGGAATACTTCACATCTCATTTTAAATACGTGCTGGGCTGTACTGAAGTATTCATCTTTAGAACCAGATTTTGGTTCACATTTTTTTTCCACTTTTGTTAATTGTATTTTAAGGATTTATTTTGGAAAAAAATTTTGTTCTATCGAGTTGGGGGAAAGAGGCTTGGTTAAAAGCTTGCCTCGGGATTTAGTCAGGCCTCAGACGGTCCCTCGGAATAGTGATGGATTTTATAACCTGAGTTTGTTCACCAGACCTCTTGGCTAGGATCTGACTTGATTTCTTTCTTTTTACCCAGTTCCACACTCTCCCCACATGTCTTACAGACTGACACCACACGTCAGGGATTATCCTGGTGCATGGCATGAGATAGGCCTTCAGGAAGTGCTTGCGGAAGACGTGAAGTGTGTGGTCCACGTCAGTAACACGATTAAAACTCCTTTCTCAGCTGCTCCAGTCTCTTGGTTGCATAGACGGGCACTCCTCAAGTCTTACTGAGACCAAGCCAATTGTAAAACATAGGTGGCATGTCCCATGTAGTGATATCGAGGTGTTACCACCATTATGTAAGCTATTATGTGAGTTTCTGTCACTATTTCAAACATCTCAGGTCTTTATCTTGAAAAAAAAAAAAAAGGTTTATTTGGCTCACGATTTTGAAAGGTTTGCCCGTGGTTGCTTGACTTTTTTCTTTGGGAGAAGTTCTGAAGCACAATTCCTCATCTCATTGCCAGAAAGCAACAGAAGCAAAGCATAGTAAAGGGTGAAATGGCAAATGGAAGGTACTGGGTTCCTGTTGTCCTCTTTCAAGGCCTCTGAGCCACATACCTAAAGGCCTCCACTGAGGTCACATGTCTCAAACATTCCATCATAGCTCGGTAACATCACCATGAGGACTAAATATTTGGCAGATGGAACTCTGGGAGACAGATAAGATCCTGATGTATGGGAGAAAAACAAGTGACTGGATCACAGTTCTTCCTGTTTGAAGAAGATATAGAAAAACACCTGTCAGCTGTGGGCCTTGCTGTCCTTCTAGGCCAAGCCTAAGAAAGGGATTGCCCTGCTGCTCCAGAAATCTCATAAACCCAACTCTAGGCCCAGCAAGATAACACAGTATAGAGTCACTATTTCGCTTTCCTTCTGTTATGGTAACTCTCCCATGACCAGAATCAGCATTCAGACGTATAAGAAATTCCCAATTCTGACACTCGAGTCGCCCACAGTGAGGAAGAGCACAACTGACATTTCTCACAAACTGTAATCTTTCTCTTAGGTCCACATGGCATTCTCAATTTGCCTCATGAATCTTCAACTTCAAATGCCAGGGCACTTCAGTATCTGTTCACTTGTACACTGAAAACTTCAAGTCCCCTGAGTGACAGTTTGTGCTAAGGTTTACTAGGGATGCCAGCTCTAAGAGGTGGCATTGTGCCTGGAGAGCAGAGATGAGTACGACTGGGCAATGGCTGTTCAGGGAGTGGCTCTCAAGAGCGTCACTGATTATTCATTTCTCAGAAATCTTTTTCAATGACAGCATACAGGTCCTTTTCTCTATTGAAAAGTCCAGAGAGCTGCCTTCTATTTTTTCATGTCTTTGTGCATGGTGTGTGTGTGTGTGTGTGTGTGTGTGTGTGTTATGTATGGGTGAGTGTGTGCATGAGCCTGTGGATGTGCATGTCCATGTGTGTTTTTGCAGATGGGAGTGTGTGTATGTGGAGCTCCGAGGCTGACGCCAGAAGTCTTCCTTGATTTCTCTCCACCTTATTCCTGGAGGTCTCTCAGTTGAACCCAGGGATGATCGACATGGCTTATCTGGATGGAGAGCTTGCTCCAGGGTCCCCCACTCTCCACTTTCCCAGTCTTCTGGGATTTCCTGGTAGGTGGACCACCACACCTTCCTGTAGCTCTAACTCCAGCCTTCTTACTTGCTTCTTGTGCAGCCAGCTCCTTAGCCACAGAGCTTCTCTCCAATCTAGAACTTTGTTCCTCATCACTTTTTTTTCCTGCAGATGGGTTAGCTTCACTGCTAAGCACCTAGATTTAGAACCGCCTTGCTCTGCTTTCAACCTCGGACTTTCCACTTGCTAATTGTGAAGACGTGAGCAAGCAAATTGCCCTTCTTAAGCTTTCCATACCTATACAATGGATCAAATATAGTAGTTAGTGAATAGGGATTAGTAAGAATATTAGATAAACCGTATCATTATAAATCTATAAAATGTTGCATCCCAAAGTTCTTAATACGTTATAGGTAATATTAGTTGCAATTTTCAGAGAGTCTCTAATCACTACTATGGCAGAGCTTCCACTGTCAAATTCCCATGCATGTGTGGAGTTGCGGATTCAAACTGTATTCTAAACAAAATTCAGAAGCAAATGGAAAGTTTAGGTCTCACAGATGTCTTGGTATGCTTATTAATAACATATGAATGATTTTAGAGGTTTGGATGGGTCCAGACAGTTCATATTGAACAACACTGAACATGAGAAAGTGACAGAGACAGCGTGCAGACCATGCTCTGAGAGGAGTGCCTAGACTTGGGTTAGCTACGACTCTGCAGGCTAGTCCCTTACTCCCTCATTTCTATATTCGGTATGTGTTTGGAGGCTGTGATAAACTCTGTTTCAACATTAGACACCTAAAATGGGCCTTTGCTTGTCAAAACACCCAAACCATAGTAAACTAGAGAAGGCACACACATCTCTTGATGATAAAGAATGAATAGCATTTTACTCTTTGAACTAAGTGGTGGTATTAGGAATCAGAACTTGATTGGTTGTGTGAAATTAAGAGCCTGCATGCCGAGCTAGCCAAGGATACATCCAAAAATAATACTTTAAGAAAAAAGTATGATATTGGGAGAACTATAGTTTGAGGGGCTGGGAGACAGTATTATCTGTGAAGTGCTTGCCCTGCAAACAGAGCTGAGCTAGAGACCCAGAACCACTTACAAAGTCAGCACGGTGATCTGCTTGTAATCCCCATGCATGCATGTGTGTGTGTGTGTGTGTGTGTGTGCACAAAATGCCTGTATATATTCATGAATGTGTGCAGGTGGGTATGTGTTTGTAAATGTGAATATGCATACATTTGTATGCATGTGCATGAGGATGTATTCGTGTATGTATATGCTGAGTATGTACATGTATATATGTGCTTATGAGTATGGGTGTCCATGTTTGTATGTTTGTGCATATGTATGTATATTTCTGTGTATGTCTATAGATGAATGTGGTGTGTGTGTGTGTGTGTGTGTGTGTGTGTGTGAGTCTATGTCTGTGTGTCTGTGTGTGTAGGTTTGTATGTGTTCAGGTCAACCTGTGTGTTTCATTTCTCAGGTGCCATATATCTTTTTTATAGAGACGAGACCTCTCATTGATCTGGAACTTTCCATTTACCTTCTAGCTAGCAGGCCAGTGACCATAGGAATCCACTGGTCTCTAACTTTTAGCACTGCGATTATATATGTGTATGACATCACACACAGCTTCACGGCAGTAAAGTCAGATTTGTATGCTTGCATGGTGTGACAGCTAGTTTCGCTTGTCAACTTAACTATATCTGGAATGAACCACAGTCCAGAAGTAGAGAGCTCATATAATCTGGATCTTAAGGCAGGAAGAAAGAGACAGGTTTTAATCTGGATCAACACATGGCTTTAATCGAGATCCTGATGCACAGTGGCCATGCTTATAAAGGTCTATAATGCAAAGGAATTAAAGAAAAGCTTAGGTCCATGCCTGGTGGTACATACCTGTAATCCCAACACTCAGGAGACATACACATGCAGATCTCTGAGTTCTAGGCCAGCCTGGTCTACAGGGCAAGTTTCATGACAGCCATGCTCAGGCAGTGAAGGAAACCACTGAAAACAGAAAGCTGCTGAAGATGTAATGGAACAAGGAACCACGTTCCAACCCCAGCAAACAGAGAACTTGGAAGCTTCAGCCACTTGGTTCTGGCTTTATCAAGAAATCTTCCCCTATGACTAAAGAAAGCTGCCGAAGCCAAACGTGTGGCAGGGGTGTCCCTACATGGAGGCCAAGAGAAGCCATTTCACGAAGTGGTGAAAGCAAAGCCTGGATTTCATTGAGGACCTCGAGATGTTAGAGATGTCAGAGTCCTGGGATACCTGCCGAATAAAGCTGCTGACAGAGAGTGGAACCAGTCAAAGAAAAGACGTGTGCTGCAGTCAGCAAAGCTGGAAGGAGTTGCGGATCTGAGGAGCGCTTTGACATCAGACATGGAGATGCGGAGTTTGGAGTTGGCCCAGCTGGTTTTCAGTCTTGCTTTGGTCTAGTGTTTCCTCCCTGGAGGAAACGTCCCCCTTCGGACGTAGCCTTTGGACACTTGGCCTTACATTTGGGAACAGTAACGTATATCCTGTGCCATGTTATGTTGGAAGTATGTAATCTCCTCTTTGACTTTGAATTTAATAGGGGATCAGAGTTAAGAAAAGACATGAATCTCAGAAAAGACTTTTCAATTTTGGACTTTTAAACATTGTTGAGACTGTGATAGACTATGGGGACTTTTTTTTTTTTTTAAAGATTTACTTATTATTATACATGAGTATACTGTAGCTGACTGGTAGCTGACGCACCAGAAGAGGGCATCAGATCTCATTACGGATGGTTGTGAGCCACCATGTGGTTGCTGGGATTTGAACTCGGGACCTTTGTTAGAGCAGTCAGTGCTCTTACCCACTGAGCCATCTCTCCAGCCCGACTATGGGGACTTTGAAGTAGGACTAGCCTTATGGGGGCCAGGGAGTGGAATGTGGTGGTTTGAATAGACATGGGCACCAAAGACTCGTGTGTTTGGACGCTTGGCCTACGGAGAGTGGCACTATTAGGAGGTGTGGCCTTGTTGGAGGACATATGTAATCACTGAGGCAGGCTTTGAGGTCTCCTCTATATGCTCGAGCTACACCCAGTATTGAGAGTTCCTTTCTGCTGTCTTCAGATCAAGACCCAGAACTCCCAGCTTCTTCTCCAGCACCATGTCTGCTTGTATGCCGCCATGCCTCCCACCATGGATGACAACGAACCAAATCTGTGAAACAGGTGAAACAGCAAGCCAGCCCCAGTGAAATGTCTTCCTTTCCGAGTTGCCTTGGTCATGGTGTCTCGATAAGTACTTTCCTGGCAGGGCTATCTCCTTAGCCCTAAGGATATAGTTATTAATAAGCATGCATAAAGCTCTAACTGGCATTCTCATGATGGGCTTCAGGTAATGTCTTCTTTGACCGTGGTATAAAAAAAAGTAGAGCTGGAAGTATAGCTTAAGAGTAGGGTGCCTGCCCAGTATACACAGAGCTGTAGTTTAATTCCTAGCACTTCAATAAAGGAAAAGAGAAAAAGATCAGAGACCAAAACTGAAGGCTGCTGAGTAGTGAGGGGTCTGAGTCCCAGCTTCAGGATACTTTGTGACAGGTGTGTGGGTGGTCCTCAAACATGCTCTGATTTGATGTCTCTTCATTAAAACAAAACATAATAACCAAGAGGTTCCTGTTGCCATCTTCCCACTGTTGTGTGTCATGTGAATAATATCTACCTGTACAGTGAATCATGATATACAATGTATCTCTAAATTATGTTTTTGTAAAAGACAAAGCTAA